>NW_027104700.1:234182-249878 GCF_000696795.3 Halyomorpha halys | reverse complement strand
TGTATTGTGATTTTTTTTAATAGTATACATATATTAATAAATAACATAAAAAGTTAATCTGTACCACTACACCACATGAAGGGTCAGGGGTGCAATACACTGTATGGAAGTACTGCTACTAGACCAACTACTTGATTGTGCAAGGATTTGGTCAGTATCACGCTTGACCACCAGATTTTTACCCAATTAAAGGTATCTCCACTTAATGAGGCTGGGTGGATCCCAAAGGGCTTCCGAACCCACAGGGTTGACTCTCGGCTACAGTAAAACAGAAAATAATTATTTGCCACTGCCGGATTCGCTTAGTAGCAGAATGCCTAACTATTGGGCCACCCTCTCCCACTAATAGTATATATTCGCAAGTTTAAAATAATTATAAATAGATTGGTTTCATACTATTACGGAATTCTCTCCAATCTCTGTTAGCCCCCAATTATTATACCACCAGTGTTTTCCCGCCTTCAGTGGACATTGTAATTATTCTTATAATGCCATACGGAAAACAAAGATGTAATTTGTATTTTGTGTATATATTATTGTATTTAAATGAAAAATAAAGAGGTTTGATAATAAAAAAAAATATTGCGGAAAGGTATAATTTATATTAAAGTCACTAACAATAATAAAAATTAAAATTTTGGCAAAATACACTGAATATCGTTTTATTTCTCTTGCTTATGCAGCCCTAATTTCTTTTATAGCACTTATACCTCAGATAATTTCAGGGTGGAAAAATCTATAGGAAATATCGAGTTTTAAAAAGTGGTACCATGTAACTGACAAATCCTAACTTTTAAAAGAAGTATTATACATTTTTATAAAAAATAATAAATTTTCCATAAGTATATTGAGGTTTTTTTAAATAGTATATTATAGCAAGTGTAAAATGACTTTAAGTATAGTGGAAGCATACCATTGCGGAAGGTATTTATGTAGTAGTTTATTTTAAAGTTATTAACTATTATAGAAATTCAAATTTGGGCAAAATACACTGGATATCGTTTATATCTGCAAGGGACCAGGTATATTCGGTCATTGTATCAGATCATCGTTATAACATAGATAATGTAAATGTGAAATTGGATTTTTTAAAAATAAATTATTGCTACCATACACTAATAAATTCCTTTTTTTGACAATTAGTCGTAATAACCGTGGTTTCTAAATGCGTTAGTAAAAATAAATTGGTAAGGCTTTGAAAATCATAGGTCCGGAAATATTCGTCATTATATCCAGTGTACTTATTTGCTTTAGGACGAAAATAGATTGTAATAACATGTATTGTATAAATTACTTTTAGTTGAATTTCATTTTTTTTTTATTAATTTCAAAATGACCATACGTTTTAAATATTTTATAATCAATTTTCCATTTACTGTATCAAAATAATTTTATTTGTCCGATTAGAGGAGAATTTCATTGGGTTTTGCGGTAAAGAAATAAAACACACAAATTTCGATAAAATGACAAAACTATCCAATATCAATAATACACAAATGAGTGATCACAGAATGCTGATTTCAAATTTGTTAAATCAACAATAATTTATTATTCATCCAAACAATCCCAACTTTCTCTTTTCATTTCCATTATTGTTTTATTTTGTTGACTCATTTTATATATAATGCCCTATTAATCATTCTGTCCACAATGTCTGTTCAAAATACAAGAATAATACTTTTTAAAAAATCTATGAAGAAATATATTTTTTCTGCTTTTTATTTTTTGGCATCATAAATTTAAAAAAATACATTTTCTTAAAGATATTTTTCAAATATATATATATATTTTTTTTATTAATAGATGTAGTAGGATTTATTTAATGATTTAAAGATTATATTTTTGATTTATTTAAATTAAACTGTATAATAAACATCTCTATCATAGTAGTGTTTAGTTCTCTTATATAATGCATTACCGATTAACAATTGGATTACGAATTTTGTATGTTTTATATTATATTTATAGTTTGTTTAATTTTGTAAAATTATTTTAGTAATTACATTTTTCAACATTCAAAAAACATTAAAAGTGAGACGAAATACGTACCTATTTACGCCCATATATCTCCACGTACGCCGTACATATCCCTTACACGAAATGCTTCTTTAAACATTATTTACTTAAAACGTCAAGAATATATTTTTAAAAAAATAGTGATGTTTTTGAATTTTTTAATAACTCGTTTAAATACAAAAATATATTGAAACAAAATAAAACAAATCTTAATTGTAATTGTCTTTATAATTATTTACGAAATATTTAACTTCACACAATACATGAACATAGGTTATTTATTTGTTGGAAAGTTACAGCACTTAAAAAATATAATGATTGGTAAAAATGAATTTGTTTCGATTGAACGGGGTGTGCATATATCAAATTGGTTTAGCAAGATTTTTTTTTTCTATCTGCGATTCTAAAAATGGTTAAATTTTCTTGTAATACTATCAAAATTAATACAACTGTTAATAAATGGCTGAGAAATCGCCATTAAAGCGCTACTTTATTGTCTAATAGCTTGAATAAAAATGTAGGATGGTAAAATTTTTGTTCAAGGATTCGGTCCTGATGTCACAATCTGTATTGATAGGCCTAATAGAGCTTTATAGGCAATCAATGGTGTGAGTTGATGAAGGCAATTGAGAAGGAATTCATTGAGACAATCTCACAGAATTGAAATAAATATGAATCAGTTTATTTTCTTTCTTAAATTATTATTTTGAATAATTTGTGAAAATATGAAAAAAAAAAAAATAAAAGGAGGGCTACAAATGGAATTATTATGGTGAATTGAATTAATCAAAATAATTTTAATTATGTATGACGTAATCGCATTCGTTACGTTCATTTTCCTTTATATTTTTAAATTGTATAAATGTATTTAGAGTAGTATTTATTATATATCATGTAGTATTTCGATTTCTCTCATTAAAAATTCTTGCTTCTCATTTTAAACTTTTTATAGGACTGCTAATGGTGGTTTTTCCACCCAATATAATTTTTTTGCAATAAAATTTCTATTTCGTAAAGGCAAATAGAGGTACAGAGCCTGAAGAAGATGGAATATTCTTTTGATTAATATAACTGTGGTATTGTGTATATGAGAGTAAAAAAAAAAATGGAGTTTTGGATCCAAAGTTAAGCTTCAGTTTAATTTCATGAATAATATATTGAATATGGAGGAATTTTTTTTAAAAAGTATCTTATTGTAATACCTCAAATAAACACCTGAGGAGAAAAAGGGGTAACTTGATTTTAAAATATAAACAACAACATTTTCTTATAAATTTTTGGATAATGCCAAAACTAGAACAAACGAGTTTAAACAGTTTAACGTCACAATTTAATTCCAAGGTTAACTTAGTTTACCACTTATCAAAAAAATAAATTATGGCTATGAGGTTCGTTTATATACACATATATATTTCCCGAAGGATTGCAGAGCAGCTCTTAGGGAATAAATTGAGCTTTGAAAAATAGCTGTAGACCTTTTTTGACTCATTATAAAGACATTTTTAAAGAAAACGCGTTTTTATATAATCACAGTTTCAGCAAAAATCTTTGAACATTTTTGCATGATATTTTTATCGAAGTGGCCCGTACACTTAGGTTTTGTGGCCCGAACACAATGAGCAACGAAACAAGTTTGCGCGATAATCACATGTATTTTTTTTTAATATTACATTCTGTCATATTTTTAGACAATGGTAATATGGTTGATAGAGCTCATTCACAACATATTTTAAAATATATAAATTAAAGGATAGCACAATAAGAAATAGAGGAGAAGAAAAATAATATATATCTTAAACACAATCATTCATACTTACAATATTTACATTCAGCATAGAGAACTCCGAAACGAGCTCTTCCTCCCACTTGTGGAGGAAAGGACAGGACTTCAGAAGATCCCGATGCTTCTCTCTCAATTATGTCACTAATATTAAAAGACAGTGGGTGTGCTGAGCCTGATGGGTGAAAATCTTAAAGTTTTGCACTTTTATGATTTTTTTCTAAGACACATTCATACAAATGTTTCTTTGTTATTTTTCTCCAAATCACGTTGAGAAAATAAAAAAATGAATATTGTTTCGCTATCTAATTAAACTAATTAAATTTTAACTTGTTATGATCGTTTCTGGTACATTATATATTCTTAACTTAAGAAAATATAAATGTATTTGTTTATTTTGAGTCCGTTTTCAGTAAATTTTGAAATAACATTCTCTTTGTTTAATAATATCTTGTTATTATTTAGTTTCCTTACGTGGTTTGCGTTGTTTGATGGATTATTACGCAATCCGTTCTCGGAAACTGATTAGTAGTATATTTTAAAAGTGTAAGTTATTAATTCATGGTTATCAGGGAAAATGACATTGTGATAGCTGTATCACTAGAACACAGGATGTCCATGAAGCTCGTGAGAAATCAGAACAGTTATTACTTTAAAAGTAAATAATAAATCCTTCGTAAAATCCTCAATGCTCCTTACTTTGTCACAAATAAAATCATACATTAAGACCTTAATGTTCCCTATGTAACCGATCTAGCCCGAACCAGATATCACTCCTTCTATTATAACCTCTTTAACCACTCAAACCCCCTAGTTTTAAATCTTGCATCCTCTTCCATTCCTGACAATCCTCCGAGTTGTCTGAAAAGAAGATGGCCACGAGACAAGCTAATGTAAAATGTCAATAGAGTGCTACCGATGGGTAGTTTCTGTACACGCCTGTAACACTCCAATTTAACTTATATCAGATTTACTAAATGTATTATAATGTACAGTTGTAAATAGCAATAAATAAATATTTAAAAAAAAAAGTAAATAATAATATGTTTGTTCCTTTTTCTTCTTTCTTTTTCTAAATTTGGAAATAAAGTTTTTTCAATTTCCAATTTAAAAAATATTTTCATTATTTTTCAAGAATTGTTGGTTTAGATTATTGTAAAGTATAATTTTTTTTAAAAATAATTCTCCAGGAAATAAAAAAAAATTCTTACTTTAAAAACAATATCCTAACTTTAAAAATTAGAAATATTTCTTTTTTATCCTAATCTTATAATGAGTTAACTAATAAATACCGTAATTTATTAGGCTTTTTTTATGTACCTATCTCCCAAAATAAAACAATATAGTTAGTGAAAATTTCCCTTACATTGCATTCACAAACCACAATAATAATTTGCATAAGGAAACTTCGATGGTCATCACCATAATAATTCTTCTATGGGGATTCTTAGTAACAATACTTCGTTCAGAATGATTTAAATAATTGTTGTTCGTTTTTTATTATTATTAGGTTTAAAGCCTTTATGTACTAATCCAACTAGCGAGGAAAGAGGAGTTATTTTGTAGGTTACCAACTTAATTTAGTCTTGGTATGAATGCCAAGATCCATATAAGAGCGTAAATATTTTTAATGAAAAAAAAACTAAGAATGTTTATATAAACTTCTATTTTAATGGTGCAAGGTGGCATCATGTGTTCTTTCTATTCCTTATATTTTATAAGTTTCATCCATTGCATCTAAAAGGAGCAATCAGTGTACTGTAGAAAAATAAATCAAAATGCCATTTTCAAAATTACCACCGATGAATTATATACGATTTATTAGGGTATTATTTATATACAGATTATATAGGAATTATTACATTTACGGAACTAATAGATAGATAATTCTTCTCGTGAAAATCGACAGTACATATCTAAAATGACTTGGAGGAGTACAATAGTCCCAGGTACCGTTGTAGGATGTACCGTTCGACAGCTCTCAAAGAAACCTCGGCTCAGAGCGATACATCCGATAAGGAGCAATTCATCCTCCGCGGTATTGTCGAAGTCGGGTGTAATCTAAAATCAGTCTGGCCCTGACAGGGGTTGCTTGAGATTTTGCTTCAAATAGATGTTTACAATATGAGGATCCACAAGTAAAAATGACCTCTTACAACATGACTTGACCTTGGGGAATTATTATTAATTCCAGTACAGTGACGGATTAGTAAAAAAAGGAACTAGTTTTGCTTTGATAAATCATCTTCTGAAACACAATTGATGATGAACACTATGATTGAGTTATCTGCCTGATGCATTGCTTCAGCTCTTTAACAACGGAGTTAGGATTTAAATTTCAATTATATTTAATTGTTAATAGTTTACGACTTACCAATTTTGATTGAATAATTTTTAATAAAGGAATATTAATAATTTTTTTAAACTTTTCGTTGCGATTATCAGAAAATTAGTAATGAGCAATGACTTTCCGTATTCCAATCTACTGTTTTGTCTGTGTCAAGTATAAGAATCAGCCTTAGAATTCCTAAACCAACCAAGTCCGTTTTTGTTTTGTTATTATCTTTTCTTTGAAAAGTTTTGTACCACATTATCATGAGGTTAAGGGGTTTGTTTAGTTTATTAATCACATATCATTCTATTGATTTTGGTAGACATCTTTTCACCTCATACAAATACTTAAAAGTTAATGTACAGTCGTAAATTTCAATAAATAAAAAAGAATTATAATAAAGAAAAAATTTCGGGTATGTATTTTTATTATATGTTTTTCTAAAGTTTTGTATTTTTTCATTTGAAAATTCTTCATTATTTAACATAGGAAGCATTATCCTTATCATTCTTACTTTTTTTTTCCTTAATTATTTGTTTTTCATTATATTTTCGCTCACTCTGTATTTAATTCAATTTAATTTTAGACAAATAAAATATTCTATTCTAAATTTTGTATTGAATACTTAAAAAGGTGTTTTCTATGATATGTTTTTAAAAGTATTATTCAAAATTAAAATAAACAAACTTTCTTTGCATGAAAACCCATTTGGATTACCTCATATTATAGATATTATATGTTTTCAATTTCACTACAAATACTATTTTCTTCTCTGTAATCTTATCCAAAGAAAGCGATTTTTTGTTATGACACAACAATCATGTGGCCTCTGAGGACTATTGCATTGTGGTCGATTTAGTAGAAGAGAGGTTTTATAGTAGGTCTTCTGCTTTCTATCGAGGTAAAGCTGTTTGGATTTTTTTTAAAGTTTAAGGTTTGGTTCACCGTGTGTACCAAATTTGAAAATAAGTAATAGAAAAAAGAACATTTCTTTCTTTCGGTGGATCCTCTTTCGCAAGAAATTCGCCACAAGTGTCAAATGCAGTTACTTCATTCTTGTATATTTCATAACCCAGATACCACTGCTATCGTAATAGATACACTGGTTTTTTTCAACCCTTTTAGAGGGGTTCCTTAAATTATTTTCTGAAAATGAAAAATATTTTAGGTCTGTTATTTGTCAATGAGGTTTTGATAAGAATGGTGGGTTGTCCTACGAGCTTACAGTATATTCTATTCGGAGTGTGAAACATTTAGCGAGTCTGCAAGGGAATTAAAGTTTCCCTCAACAAACACCCGGAAACAAATAAAAAATTTAAAAATATTAAACCTTCTATTAGATCCCTTGAAGAAGAATAAATGCAATGAATCGAATAATAATGTTTATCATGGATCTAATCGAAATAATAAAGTCTATATTTTTAAAATGTCATCAATAAACTTCCTTAGTTATTTAGGAACACAGAAGTATCCTAATATTTACTTTTTATCTGCCAAATAATTATGAATTGAATGTAAGAAAAAACAAATCATCACAGGGTGGGTACAGAAAATACTAATTTTTTGTTTACTGGAGAAAATATTGAGTTTAAAAACTTCTCAATACACTGATTTCTTTTTATATTTCTCAGCTCCATGGATGTGCTGAGTTTGATATTAGGGGGGATGGTGAGAATTGATGAAATCAATCTCTTTTACCGCATTTGATGCAGTTTAGGAGAGAGCTGAGGAAAGGAAATATGACGTATATAGATGGGAAAAACTGTTATGTGTCTGCTGATTGATTACGGGGCTCACTAGTTGTCTTGTCATAAATAAGATAATAAAGATTTTATGTTTTGCACGAATTTAAAAGAAAAGTGAATATAAGTTTGATTAAAAATTAATTATTATCAGGACTTCTTCAGTAATCAGTAAGATTAATTATAGTAAAATTCAGTTATATACATATTCTTACAGTCTTATCAAAACTATGAAATATATATATGATAAACTCCCTACATAAATTTTTTTTATTTTTCATTTAATTGAAAGATAATTACCATTCAATAAACTATCGTAAATTAGAAATTAATAAACAGACATTGTCACTTATTTCAGACCATGTTTAAACTAACGTTCTCATTACGCTATTATTCTAGCTGTATGTACTATGGCCTATTTTAGTCCGGACGCAAGCAAAATCAGTTCTACATGCCATCTTCTTAAGAAAAAAGATACTAATAATAAAAGTTTCTTATATGAATATAAAATAAATATGGGTCATTCAGATGGAATAGTAAAAATTATTATTATTATTATTTATTTTTTTCAAAAACTCGTTCTTCCGGCCATCGTTAGAGTACGTTGTGGTTTTGGAGTGAACTTAATTAAACCTAAGTGGTAGTTATTTCCACTTTAATAATCGTTACGATGTTGATTCACAAATCTCGACAAATGTGTATATAAAATCTAATAATAATAATAAAATAAAATATCAAAGGTACACTAATATTTTATTTATTCCAAATTTAACGCTGCTTGTGCTTATGGAAGATTTTCAAAGTATATCTTTGCATTAATTGTTAGATTCTTTTATTATTCTTGGTTATTATTTTTTCGAAATAAGTGTAATTTAAAAGCAATTTCAACCAACAGAACAATGCCATTAAGCCTTAATTAAGTTTGCTTGCTGCATTAATGAAAATCTTTCGAAGTGTCGTCTGTTATTTAATTTTTAAAAAATATCCGTAGTTGTAATAGTCAAATGCTTATCGATTAAATGTACACATCCAGTATACCTTAAATTTTCAGTCTCGTATAACAGCTGTTTAGCTTATTTTGTATTTCATTTTTGATCGTTGTTATTTGAAGCCCTTGAAAGGAGTTGGGTTTCAAGTCAGTTTTTTTATGAGAATCCTTTTTTTTTCTATTACCACTTAAACTTCAGGAGTCTTGCATTGGTACTTGAGATATAGATACAACTGCTTAACCTTGTAGTTAACGTGTACAACATTTCAATCCTTTGAGCCCAATTTGCCGTTCTTCATCAAATTTCTCCTTTCGTATTATTTCAACAGGCACGGATCTGGAGAGGGAACAGTTATTGTTCTTTCTTTGTTAAATTTAGTTGATAATCCTTCTCTTTAAGAATTTGACACGATGTTTAATTTTCCATTTCATGCTCCAAGACCCAATAAGTCTCTTTCTTCTTCAATTTCTATGATTCATCATCTTTCTTGATGAACCAATTTGATATCGTGAAGAAATGAAATGAAATTTCATCGTCTCTGATATGTTTAAGTATTGACGTCCAATATAGTGTTTATGTTTATTACCCAATATCAGTTGTTTGAGAACAGTTGGCCTTTTATGGATCGTACATTCTGTGTACAAGTCAAACATGATTCATTGATTAAGTAAGCCATTACTTAACATTCCTTAGATACAGACGAGGTCCATTAGACCTGTTATAAGTTTATTGCTGTAGTTGTTATATTAATGGAGGTTAAGTGTGCTAATGAAAATTTGAATCAATGGTCTCAAAGCAAGAAAAAAACTCCCACTGAAGCTGTGTCTGTAACGTTTTCTATAGGAGATTTTCATTTTTATTAATTATTTACGTTATAATAAATAAATTAATATGTGTTATAACTGCTTTATTAATTACATTTAAAGATTAACATTAATGATAAATGTTGTTCAATCTTGAGTATTAGGACAGACTCGACATCTTTAGTGGACGAACAGAACTGGATATGTATTATTGTTTCCCGAGATTCAATTATCCTTTTTCTTTAAGAATTGAGGTAATTGATCAGGATTGCATAGACCTTTTCTTTAATGTCCCCCAAAACAAAAATATCCAGTGGTATAAGATCTGAATACTATGAATATAACACATCTTCGACAATGCCTAAGTTGCTAAGCCTGTCATTAAGCTCAAGTTAATCACTTTGAAAATGTATTATGAATGTAAATGCTTACATTTCATCATTAAAAGAGCTGGGATACAAAGTCATTTATTATGATTTGTATTTATTAAAAATTAAATAATTCCTTACAAAGAAAATCTGAACAAAAGAATACCTCATAAATATAGCGTTAACGAGCTTTCTTCATAGGAAATGTTTTTCTTGTATAGAAATTCTTAATTCATATTATCAGTTAGGATACTTGACCATGAAACCGTGGTTATGATGCAAAAAAAAATGCTTAAAATTATAATGGCTTTATTTAGACATAAAAGGTGAACGATTTTTGCTGTACTAAACCATTGGTTTTCTCAACTTTCCAATCCTTAAAATCTAAGATCATCATTTCGCCTTGTTATGCACAATTAGATTCATCCATAATGATCGTGATTTTCTATTTGGTTTTAATCGGTTCGCCTTTTTGTAAGCAGTTCAACTTATGCAGTGTGGAGTCACCTGCAATGAATTAACTTTGTGGCTTTTCGTATTTATGAAGTCTGAATTGAGAAACAATCCATCGTTTAGATATTAACTGCAATTTTAGATACTAAAGGCTCTATTTGGAATTTTCTATTAACTACATCAAAAGTAAATTCATTTAATTTAGAAACCTGGCCTGCCCTCGGTTCTTTCCTCAATCGCTCTATAGTTGGCGACCGTAAACAAGGCAGCTCCCGGGGGTATTAAATAACCTGCCCCGTGGACCTTCAATTAACTCATGATTAAGAAGGTCTCGGGTTACGTCACTGTTGACAAAGGAACACTATCAATAGCCTGAGGCTTTGTCCGCCATCTTCTTCTTCGGACAATGAGGTTCACTTGGTAAACATTCCCTCGTGCCTCACCTGCGTCTTCTGTACGTTTTTCTTGCGGGACCCAGCAAGTGTGTGTCAGTAAATGAAATATTGGTTGGAATCACTAAAATGGACAAAATGGTTTCTTAATAAGACTAATCAGTTACCATGGTTGCTCCCATCCTTTCAAAAACAAATAACATGGTCCAAGCTCCAAACATAAGTACGAAATATTCAATGATCTGTATAAAAATTGGAATTAAACTTATATTTCATTTTTTCAACATTTTAACATAGGCTACAAGTAAATCACGGAGTAAATGTAATAGAGACATACCGAAAAGTAGAAGGGAGTTTAGTCTATTAATTAAAATGTTGAAGATGTTCTATAAAAGGAAATATGACGTTCATATCATATAAGTTGAGACAGTTGCATGTTCCGAGCAAGTTCATAAATATAGATTTATTTTAAATCTGTTTTTTTGGAAGAACTATCATATAAGGTAATTTGAATGCAGTCGGATAAATTTAGTTAATAGATGGGAGCTCTCTGGTGCCATTGTGATTGAGAGTGTTAAGGCAATACCTTGGCAACGCTTCCGGTCCAAGAGGGTGGATTTTTTATTTTTGGTGGTTCCATGGAATAGAAACTCGACCTTTCCACTCTGGGTGTATAATGTGTTAGCCGGTAGTATTCTCACTCAAGTATGTCAGGTATGGACAGCAAGGAGGAAAAATAAAAACGATAGTAGCTATCCCAACAAAACATATTAGATCTAAACCCTTACTCCGAATATGCTCTTTCCTTCCCAACATCCATTATACTATTTACTTCAACTATGGTCAAGAATGGTCAATGATTTAAATAAATGAAAAAAAAAGCTGTTAAGAATCAAAATAAAACACTTAATATTCCTCCTCTTAAATATTTTTTATTTTAAGGCATTAACAGGAGTTCAATCAAAACTGATATTCGCTGTCCCCATCCTTAAACGGTTAATATGATAACTCACGAGGCGTATGTTGCATTCTATGGGCAAGACATTGGAATGAACTGTCACGAATTTCACATGAAAAAGAGGAGTCTATCTAGTATTTTTTTTGTTAGGTTGAGTTGAAAATAAATTTTTGTAGCCCTATCACAGTCATTCTCACGAGTGATAGAGAGACAACCAACGACAGCTTATCTCTTTTATTGGAATAACTAGTCAGTCACATATTTATTTATCTCAAACAGAAATAGTATGTACATGGTACAGTTAAAACCCGATTTCAGGTTGACCTGTTTGTCAAAGGCTAATCGGTTTATTCTAAACGTGTCAGGATATACTGACGTTTATTATGGTTGTCAACAGCTATTTATCGTGCTTTTTGGATAAGTTTTTGATAGTCAACATTTTTTTTTTTTTCGGCCAAGACTCCCATTGGAGTCCTTACTTCCTAACCATGGTTGGGGTCAAAGTTTTTCATTTTGTGGGACCACCGCTTAATGAAAAAAGTCAACGCCCCAGGCCAGATTCGAACCGACACCGCTAATAGATCTCAAATTGGTAAGACTGCATCTTAATCACTGAGCTACGGGCGGCCCATTGATGGTCATCTTCATCTTGAATATTCTTTATTATGTCTGGTAGTACAGATGTCGTTGAAAAACCAGCTCTGGGTTCAATTCCTAACATAGCTTAGTCTGGTGTTTTATGCTCGAATGATAGACCCTATTTTATACATACCTCAAACCTTCTTACGATTTAGTCGATTGATTATCTTTTAACCAATAACTCGATTTCGATGTCGTAGTTTGCTCCCTCAACGACGAAAGACTATGTCGTGGTTGGAGACTATGGTTCCATGCACTCGTTCTGGCCAAAGATTCCTCTTTTCAAATTATCTTTCATTGTCTGACTGCAAAATACATGGGGCACCTATCGTCAAAAATATATCATCCATAAAAAACTAGATTGTCAAGGTTAAATTTGTATATCCTGTCACGTTTAGAATAAATAAATAGGGCAAAACTATATCCTGAAATCGGGATTGCCCGGTAACATATATATGGAACATGAATAAATAAGTTATTCTTTAATAAGGTATTGTCAAGACTGATGGAGCAAGCGTCTCTAGTACGAAGATAGGTATCTACCAGAAATCAATCATTCCTTAACGACTCCCTTACCACCAATCAACTGGCAGACCTAACGAACCTATTAGTGTCAAAGTAATTGGAGATTATTTTTCATAAGAAGTCTTCTAAAGATCCTCATCATGAGTTCTCGACTAACGAATAAACAAATAATTCATCCCTTCAAAAGAAAGATAAGGTTTTTGTTTGCTTTCTTATCAAGTAGATTGTAATATCTAGGAGCAAGATGCATGTTGGTTTGTCTTACATATTGCCCTTCCTCGGTCTTAATATTCCAAAAGGACTAGAAAATAGTTAATTTTTGTTATAATAATTATTTTGGGGAGCGGGGTGGTACAATGATAAGGCTCTGTGCTACTAACTTAAAGGAGGCGGGTTCGAATCCAGCTGTGGTTAATCATTATCTATTCTTTTACTGTAGCTTTGAGTCAGCTCTGTGGGTTCAAGGAGTACTCCGGGGTCTACTCAGTCTCATTAAGTGGGTACTCATAATTGGGTAAAATCTGGTGATTGAGCATGATCATGAATAACCACCACCTACTTAACCGTTTCTTCTTTACAACGTACTGAACTCCATGACCCTCCATGGGTTGTAATGGTACAAATTTTAATTTTTTCATAATAATGATTGAATTAAATTTTGATGAAAAGTAATTGTGTAGTAAATACGAACGCAGCAAGGGATTAAAATAAACAATTAAACCTTGGTTAAGTTGATCTGTATTATTTTCTCACTATTCCTTAAACAACAATTGTATATGCAATAGAAAAAAAATTGAATGTTTTTGTTGTTTATTTCCACTTGTTTGTTAAATTATATGGTGCCATCTATGTACTTTATTGTTAGCATTTCATCAAAATCGGGTTAGTGGCTACAGATTTTATCTAAGAACATATATCTAACTACCAACAGGGAGACACTAAAACATAGTTGTACCTTGATTTCTACAGTGCAAAATATTTGTTGACGATTGTGAGGATAAAACGTTTTACACTTCTTGCACTTGATAGAGGGGAAGAAACAACTGTTTTATTATTATTAGTTGTATAAATATTTAAAGTGAATACAAAAAAAAAGTAAATGATATTAACATAAACTGAAAACAATGTTAGATAATTAACATACCAATGTATATGATTAGTATAGGTTAAAAACACAGCTATACCCTGATCCATTAATTATATACTCCAAAGTAAATCATTTTTTGTTTAAATGTATCCTGTCACTTTCAGTCATGAAGCAAAACTATTAGGTCTTGGGACTAAGAATATTTCATTGGTCATAATCGCCCCCTATAAAAAATCTAATTTTCTAAACTAAATTTACTTTTATTTAATTCATATTATTTAATTTACGTTTATCAGAATAGTTATTATTTTTTGTTTATATATATTTTATGGAACAACAATGTTTCAATTTTCAAAAATTGCAATGAATCATGATCGGACGTTCTTTAAAAAACAAAATTAATTCACATTTTCAATATTATGTGTTATATAATTATTAACAATCTATTATAAACAAAAAAATATCGAAATATATTTATATATCTTTTTTTTGTTCTCATAGCCATTCTCTAGAGTGAAAAAAAATAAAACTTTTTTTTTAAAGCATTTTCTTAACTAATTATTAAAATGTAAATATTATAAATTAAAATTAATAAATAGATTATAAAACATTACTTATAGTTTCTAGTTATTAATGCAATTGTTTTATAACTGGGTGTTGTACATAACTCTAATAACCACTGGAACTAACTCGTACATGGTTAGAATAAGAACTGGCTAAGAGTAAAATAGTTGTTTTTTTCTGGGGGGGGGGGAGGTTTCCATCACTGGAAAAAACATTACAAAAAAAAAAACTTCTACTGTTACCTGTTCAACTGCAAACATTGTACATTCTCGTGGTTATTACAGATAGATAAAACACTCATAATAAAATATAATAGTAAATAATGTCTTTGTTTATTAAACTTAATTTGTATTATGTTCATTTCAGTGTTCAATAATGAGTTAAGAAAATTATTTTTGTTGTTTCTCACTTTGAGAACAATACAAACTCCTCAAAAACATATATTATGTCAAAAAGAAAAAAAAGAAATTCAGCATATATATTTCCTTTTTTAAAACTTTTGGTGATTTCAATATTTCGATTTAATTAAAACTCGCCTTATTAAAAAAAGTAGTTCTGGTTTGATATAGTTATGAAGGTCTTGACACTTCTAACGACAAATTGATTTTATGACTGAATATAACACAGTATGTATTAATTTGAGAAGTAAAAACCTATTTACTTCATTTTACTTTTTCTTTTTTTTTTTTAACTGAAACAACTGAACTTTCAACAAAAGTAGAAACAGGAAAGTGTTAATGATGTACTCAGACCCCGTGACTAACAGGCAGGCCATCAGCATTACAAAGGCATGAATGAACATAGCTGAGCTGAGCGGAGATACACTTCGTGTACTGGCTGCTATGTTGAGTTAGTGAATCAATGTACTTTCCACAATTTTGTATAATTACAAATCACTAATTTTATCTTTAAAAAATCAGACCTTTAAATCGGATGTGCCATAAAAAGGTCTCTATGGGTAATAATAAATTATATGCGCTATTTGGAAACGAAATCCAAGATAAAGTAGTCACCTGACCGTTGGCAAAGTATTTATATTTATATTATA
>NW_027104700.1:221149-234067 GCF_000696795.3 Halyomorpha halys | reverse complement strand
ATTTGTTTTACGACAAAAGCTGTTTTAGTGGCTTCATACATCCCTTAAAATTCATGTCTAACCTCTTATTCGTCCATCCTATTTAATCTTTGAAAAAATTGAATGTAATTTTAATTGTGTGTTTCCGTGTATAAGTAAGATATTTTCGTGTTCGATGAGAGTTTTAGTTTTTCAATAAGATCAGTAATGATGGATGTGTACTAAAGAATCAGGAGATTCTTTCGTTATCCTGAAAAATCCTCAGAAACAACTGGGAAAAATGTTATTTTAATTAATGTTATTGAAATATGCTCTAGATAATGCTTTGCAGTTTATTGATTTATGATCATATTTAAAAAAATTCAATGTCACCCATTTTGACCCAAAGGATTGACACAGGGAACATATTCGATAGTATCAGCAGAAGGTTGAATGTGAGGTTGGGATGAGGGACCTCTTGGAATGACTAGAAACATTCCAGATTTGATTATAAACATCACATTTTATTGTTTATTTTATAGTTTATTCAAGCAGTTATACATTCATTAATAAAAAATAATAGAAAGTTAAAAAAAAAATTAAAACTTATCGTTTTTCACTTAAGTCATAGTAATTCAAATTTATTTTCGAAATGGAATAAGTAGGAATTGATTCAGAGATTATTGATTTACCGTTCAGATTTTTTTATTTATGATTAAAAATGAAATTATCACTTTTAATCTTGAGAATACCTTGAGCTAAAATAAAGTTGTGATTAATGGACGACGTAATGAAAGTAACTAAGAGAATCCTTCATTGCCGTGGCCAGACCAAATAAGTTAGACCAAGCACAATTTCCGGGTCAGAGATTGATGGAATGAGATCAGGTAAGAGTTCGTGCTCTCTTGTCCCATGGCAACTTTCGCTCCAATATCAAAGAAACACATTATCAATGGCCATAATTGGTTACGTACCCCTGACATTTTCGTCTGTTTATGTTATTTCTTTTGTGTGAATGATGTGATTTGGAAGAGTTCCGCTGTCTACCGGGTGTGAAAAAGAATTGAATGATATAATCGTCTTCCGTTGTGGTAAGCTAGCTATAGGGTACAAATTAAGGAGGCAATGAAATAATGATACGTAAATTATTTAAATAACAAGATGGAAAGAGAGAGAGAACAAAATGAGTGAGATAATTTTAACCCCTAATATGCGAATAAGCTTGAAAATTGTTACAATTAGTGACAAATGCAATAAACTGAGAAAAATGTAAATCAACCTGTTCAAAACTGGTTCATAAAATAATCTACTAAGGGGAATAAATTATTTCTGCGTAATAGGGAAAAACAGGTGATGTCTTCAAATTAATGAACTCCTAATAGTTGAGACTTAAGGATTTTAATAATTATAATTGATTATTATTACACACTCATCAATCAAAAACACAAACAATATTTTAGGAGTCGTCAAGCATAAAATTTCATTTTTATCACATTCAACTTTTTTGACATCTGTTTCTCTCACCTCATCCGAGGTTATCAAGTAATAATTCTTAGAAAATTAATTATACAAAACAATTAACTGTTTGTCTTTGAATAACAATTTGTAATTATATAACAAATATAGCATCAGTACATGGTCCTTAATGAAGCGATGTGTTCTTACGCATATATAATAATAAGCTAATTGTTAATGTATCACTTGTTAATGAATTGTAATTCGCAGAAAGGAGAGGTCTATATTATTAACCAAGAAATCAGTTTTGTCGAGCAATATATTTACTTAGGACAGTCGATATCATTTTAAGATAGAAGAGATGAAATACATAAAATGATAAAGATGGGAAAGAAAATCTACTGGAGCATGAAACACATTTTTAAAATCAACTACCAGGATTAAAGGCATAGTATTGGAAACTTTCGGTAGTTTTATACGGATCTCAAGCATGATCAGCAACAGAAATCAATTATGAAAGATTGAAGAGGACATAACTGCAATTTTCAAGAAGTGTAATAAGGTAACAAAAGATTACTTTTTTTTCGACCAAGACTCCCATCGGAGTCCTATACAGCCTAACCATAGTTGGGGGTCAAGTTTTTTCATTTTGTGGGACCGGCACTCAATTAAAAAAGTCAACGCCACTGGTGGGATTCGAACTGGCATCGCCATTAGACATCAAAATGGTAAGACTGTGTCTTAACCACTGAGCTATGGGGGGCCCAATGAAAGGTTAATGTGATAAGTTTTCTAAAGGAAGCATAACAAATGAAATGGAGGTAGGTTGTTCATGTTACCAGACTTAATACGAGAAGATGGTTCAAAATTTCTCCAGAATGGATACCAAGGGAACACACCAGATAGAGGGTAGGACCAATTACAGGAGGGCGAAATGAGGTAGTGCAAAGAGTGGGAGACTGTTCATACTTTACTAGGAATGGTTTGGAGGCAGCGTAATAAAGAACCTATTGTAAACTATGATTTATACTTAAGTGTCCAAATACAATATGTTGTATTTTATTTTATAATTAAAAGTGTTTTAATTAATAGCAGCTGGAAAATTACAATTTTAAATTAATGTAAAAATTTAATCAATGAAGTTGTGTTAATTTTTGTAATTCCTTCATGTTTATAAACCGAACTCTAACCCCCCAAGGGAGAGGGTTTTAGTTCTGTTAACTGTTCTGTTAATATTATCATTATTATTATTATTATGTATCCCTGATAGACACAAATATATACAGATGACTTAGTACTTCTTTTTACTAATTTTATTGTCTTATCGGATTACTAAAAAAAAAAGTTTTAACCAATAAATTACTTTTCTACAGCAATTCTTCCTGCATGGGACTGAATATTTTTTTGTATGAAAAACTAAATTAATGCTCTGTCATATATAATAAAAATAAGTAGTTAATGACTCCAGTAACCATTTCTCAATATTATGCCCCGTTGAATAAACTGTAGGGGGAAAAAAAAATTATGTTAAAAATTTTATATTTTAATATTTTTCCCCGACGAATAGAGTATTATATCAATGGTACATCAGTATCCATTTATATCTTAAGTACATTTAACTATTTAAAGCACTAGAAATAAGAATCGGATTTGGCCTAGGATAACTTCCTGGTTGCCAAAATAATGTCGGATTTAATGGCCGACCTTCAGTGATATATCTCAGCTATTTATAAACACTCCAAAAATATTCGCTATCAACAGTTGGAACACATCTACTTACGACATGCTGGTTTGGGAACTGTCTGAAGTCAAGGGATCGACTGTAAAGTGGTAGTTCGAGGAATTGGTAGGTCTGGCGGTCAAACCTTATCTATTCTGACAGGACATGACAAGCTAAAAAAACAACTAAAAAAAATTACAAAAATACCTGATGTATGAGCTTTTATTATTATTTAGTTCAAGTAATTGATTAATTTTTTGGTACATTTACCACTTGTTTTTTAAACCATCAAATATTTATATTTTCCATTAATAAAAAGTATTTTCGGAATAATAAAAAGTTTATGTTAAGTTCAGAAGTTGGGGAACATAAGTTGAAAGAAAATAACTAGCGTAAAGAAGTTACATGTGTTCATATTACTCAAGTAATTAGTGAATTAGGCATAAATCATTATAGTTTCAGTAAATTAAAACAGATCTTATTTTGCATAAACTTTTTTAAATATATAATTATACCGTCTATTATTTAATTGACTCATTACTGATTCGTTTAAAAATAAAATTTACTCATTTCAATTTTTTATAATCATATATCATTTTCTTAACATGGCAAATTGTAAAAAAAAATTTATCGGTATCTTTCCTTAAGTTTTATTGATTAAATTAATTTTTTGAAATTTTCACTCTAAAATTGCTTATTAAACGTAATGAGCTTCTAGCCTAATCTAGCTGGTGCTAGTAATGACAATAGCAACGAATCAATTCTTAATTCTTAACGAAGGCTTTTATGTGCGTAAACTGAGAATATACTATTTTTGTCAGAGGCTAACATCCCATAAAAATTTGAGGTTTTACGTTCTAAAATGCGTAAAATCAAAAACTGGAATATAAAAAATCGGTTTATCCACTGCCCACCGTAAGCAGCAGTTGTTGAGAAGAGGAATAAATCTATTTTTTCGAGGTAATGTTAAAATTATTCTATTTTCTTTATTTCATCTACAAATAGATTAGTTACCTAAATTATTCTACCAATTTAATCGAAAATATTTTAATTTTTAAAGTTGTAACTATCCTTTCAAAACCATTTTTCCAAATGTCATTTTTCTTTATAATCAACGTGACGATAAGCCGCATGAAAAAAAAAATATTGTTTTATATTTTTTTTTTAGTCCGTAAAAATATCTGGAATAAGTATAAAAAAATAAAAAAAAATAAATATTTTGTAGTATATTTCTTCCGCGAGAGAACAAATCGAACAAAAAAAATCATTATAATCCTGTTTTAAAAAGTATTTGGACAGGTTCTTAGGAAAACCAGTTCATGTTTACATACATTCTAAACTATTCCATAGCTTAAGGAACTTTCGAATATAAACCAAATTCTAGATGATTATTAATTGGGCCAATGCTATAGAAGATTAGGACTAATTTTTTTATTGGACTTAAAAAATGGATAAGAAAGTCGTGTAAGTGGACACATCAGAAATTTTATTATTTTTCATTTATTGATATAATAAAATAATTAATTAAAATAACAAGCATTATGTTATTTGATTATCCGCATCGTTTTGAATATAGATTAGATTTTTTAAAAAATCACATCAAAAGAGTAATCGAACAAATGTTCATGAATGAAATAAACAATGTTTCATTTTTACATTATTATTTTATTAATTTATTAAATCTAAAAAAATCCTTTATCATAATGAATCTGTGCACATAATGCAACTGCCGCTTTGGCTAATCGTAAAGTGTTAATATTTGAAGATAGTGATTTCATAACTGATGTTTGAATATTTATTGTGATCAAAGATCAAAATAGAAATTTAAAAAAAAATCCAGAAACGCGAATGAATTTAAAAGCAATACAGAGACCCATCATTTGAATCATATCCTATTTATGATTGGTAATGCTAATTGCGGTTTTTCCAAGAATCCAAGTAGTTGGTTTATTTTATTACTTTCAGTGTCATGTTATGCAACGATATTAATCCCTTGACCGTGACGCGCTGTTCTTTTAGTCGTGCTGTATTTGCTGAAATGTTAAATCTAAGTATTCATTTATAGACTAACTAAATTTTTTTGTTGTAAAATAAACATTTAATTTAGGACTTTCAATATTTAAAAAACAAATAAATTCCTGAGCTAAAGAGCTCGAAGGTAGCATTTTCCTCTAATTGTGGTCGAAAAAGAGACGAAAATTGTATATTTAAAAACTGTGAAAAAAAAATGTGGATAGAGGGAAAGAATAGATTATGAATCCATAAATACTCTAAATTGACGCCCAACGCCAACTAAATTTACAAAGAAATTCTTTTAACTCAATTTTTATGAGCCAGTAGAGGTTTGCGAGTTTGATCTTAGAAACGGTAAAAAATTGATTAACTGGACGAAATTTTTTCTGATATTCACTCCTTATAAACATATACAAATATTAATATGGTAACGCTAAGCTGATAATAAGATATTTCCATTTATAGGTTGCAATAAATTTACATTAACCATTCATAATAAATATGATGTAAAGAATTATAAATGTAATTAAATTTATTTAAACCATGAAATTCATGAACTCCAAAGACCAGTCGAAGCTCCAAAGAATAAAACGAATTAGGTATTAGTTCAACGAGATAGAAGCGGAGGACATAGTTCCCTGAAGATTAAAAAAAAAAATGGAATTAACAGATATTCGCTGTTAGGTCATTGGAAACTGCCAATTACTTCGGTTGGCACTAAAAATGGAAGAAACTTATTTAATTGAGGAGGGAGTAGCTTAAAAAGTTTGGCAAAACAGAATCAAGAAGTGATCCTTATAGATCCGCCATTATATCCTGTTTTAATTGGCCATCATAGCATCTAATTGTGATTTTTTAAGAACATTACTAAGCACTTAATAGAACACGAATCTAGGATTATCAGGGATTGTTAAGGATGAATGATTAAGAATTAATGGGTTAGGATGGTAAAGGAGTTTAAAATAAAAGACGCATATCTGTTTTTGGTCAAATCTGGAACGAATGGGATGTTAAGGTCTTTGTGAATGAGTTTATTTGTGACGTAATAAGGAGCATTAAGGATTTTACGTAGGATTTTGGATTGTAACGATTGGATGCGGGAAGAATTTGATGGTTTGGTGGAGCCCCAGAGCTCAATTCCATATGTCCAAATTGGTCTGATTATCGTAGTGTATACTAATTTTTTGTAGTGAATGGGAAGTTTAGAGCGTTTGTCAAGTAAGTGTTATAGCAATCGGAATCTACAAGCAGTTTCTTGTCGTTTGTCTTGTGTGTGGATTCCAAGTAAGTCTCTTGTCAAGATGGAGTCCTAAGTATCGAATCTGTTCAACAGGCGTTAGTGGAGTATTTAGAAAGGATACTGTACGACAGGAGTGCAGAGGTTTACGACGGAGAGTAAAGGTGATCTGGTGGGATTTGTCAGGATTTATTTTGATTCTCCAGTTTTTACACCATTCTTCAATAGATGTTATGTGTGCCTGTAGTGTTTGTGATGCATTACTATGGGCAATTTAAACTCATATCAATAATTTAAAAACTTTTTGCTGGTTATTCAACCCAGGACATCAATTTCAGACAAAACTACCCCAGTTTATCTCTTCATATTAAATATTATTAAAACTTTTAATTGCAAATCAATAAAACTTTATTATCACTTTCTGATTGGAAAGTGACAATAAGGTACATCTACGAGTAATTGCTGTATACATTTTTCAAACTACTTTATATAATCAAGAATGAATTACTCGCTTGAGTCAAGAAGTCAAATGAAGTCAGGTACAAGAGAGTTTAGAAAATACGTCACTTTTCCAAAATCTGTTGGCTGTATACTTACTACTACTTATATAAAAAATGCTTTCTGTGCCTGTGACGACTACGTATATAATCGGCTTAGGAAAATTATAAATTCCTCAAATAGAATCCAAAGTATGTCCCACTAATTTCATGTCAAAACCCTTCTGAAGATTCGGTGATCGTTAATGGATTTCTGTTCAATGTTAACGGCTGATTTTGACAGACCCTCATCTTGAATATCAGATATCGTTGTACTAACGGACCGAAATAAGATTCCATGCTAAGTTGCATGATGTAGCCATTGACCCTTAAGGTGTTTGTACAAGACGTTGGCGGGAACTGGGTCTGATGTGGGTTTTGGTAACATTGTGTCGTCACGATAGCGTGAGAAAACGCGATTGTGAACGCTTGTTCTTTATAGCGAATCGGCTGAAATCCTACTTGCGCTCAGAATGTATATACCAGAAAAGTACTTTGTCGAGTATTTTGCTGGTTTAATCTGGAATAGAAATGAAATCAGCAAAGACGGACGATATTGCATTTTGTAACAATGATTGAAAAACCGTCGTAAATGATTGCGGAAAATTATAATACAATATTGGTTTAATCAGATGGAAATTGCCCTGTTATATAGCTCATTGTCAGTCGAAATCTAGAGTAAGTGAAAGGGATCTATTGTTTGCTGTTCTCGTAGCTCGGGACCCACATTTCCTTTCCGAATTTGAAGGAAAAAAATCCTTAATACAATATACACCATTTTCAAGTGTATTTGAGCTTTGTTTAAGTCAATTTGTTGAGTATTGAGCCCGCAGCCGGTTCTATCAGAGAAATTCCTCTAAATCAGTAGAATTTATCATGTCTTCTTATTCCAGAATAATTCAATATTGTTTGTTAATAAATTAATTTAAGAAGTCCTATAGATGAAAAAAATAAACTATTATGGAGGGAGTCTACTTCTGATTTGAGATTTGCACCATTTAGTATTAGATTTACACCATTTTAGTAGTAGACCCTTATGCACCACTATTGGAATCTTGCTTTATAGTCAGTTTTTAACATAAATTTATAAATTAAGTTACAATGAGCATGTCAGAAATATGATCAGTGCCTAATATTTATCTAATATTTTTTTCTTTTTTTTTTATTCATTGTTTTTTATTTGCATTCCTTTGATAGGAAAAAAAAAAGGAATTTGATTTCCGAATAACAATATTGGATATTATATAGTGCTCGTGGTGGGATGGGAAAGATGCCTCTAATTTTTAGTTACTTTTTTATAATTTTTTTCAATGGTAACAGTCATTTTTTTATTCACAAGAAGTAACAATTTTTATACCAGTAAAAAAATTATATTTATTCTAATAAGTAAAACTAATCGAAAAATAAGGCAAAAAAAAATTGTTTAGAATCGTATAAGGAGTTACAATTTTAAATGCTCATTCGTTCATTCATGTTCAGCATTCAAAACTGTAATTCTCTATTATACGATTCTAAACCATTCTTTGGCCTTCTTATTAGATTAGTTTCTATTTGTACGTGTTTACAATGTTAATTAAACGTCAAGGGTACTTTAAGAGATTAAGGTTACCATTACTTTAATTATCAATGAATTGCTGAAAATCGATAACCGATGAAAGTGCTCGCCGAAGGGTTAAAACGAGTCTTAAGGGTTGTAGGAACGTACGCCGGGCTAAAAAACCTGGCTAATATTATAATGCAATATTAAAGAATCTAGCGAAGAATGGTTTAATTGACCTCATCTCTCTTGTTTATCTTTCAAATTTAGTTTAAGCCAGATTAACAACAATTATTTCACCTCATTTTCCTTAATTGGAAGCTATTTAGAACAAGCAATAAATAATTAACTTATTGTGTCAACAATTGACCCTGTACCTCTTTCTTGTAGTTTCAGTGCTCACTTTTAGTGGTAAAAACAATTTTTAACTTTTTTTTTTATTTATTTATTTAATGTGATTTACAACTGTACAAATAATAAATAAAATAATTAAATATGCTATATGTTTCATTTATGCTTCAAAATCTTGGGAAGGAATCACCCATTTTTGGTACTTCAAGCATTAATTTAAATTAGAAGGTCCCGTGGCCATCTTCTTTTCAGACGCCTCGGATTATCAGGGATTGTTAAGGATGAGAGATTATGAATTAATGGGTTAGGATGGGTAGGAAGTTTGGAATGAAAAATGCATATTTGGGCCTAATCTGCAACGAATGGGATGTTAAAGTCTTTGTGGATGAGTTTATTTGTAACGTAATAATGGGCATCAAGGATTTTACGTATTTTTAACTTTAAAAATTTAATTACCTTATTAAAATTTTTAACTGTAAAAATTTAATAATCTTTTGCTTTAAAATCCTATGTTATTTCAGTTACTAGTCATTTGATCAATCGGAGCTGATCAAGTACTGACGTACCTACTTATTCGAAAAATGACCTTGTTAATAAAAAATTAAACCTTGTTAAAAATGTTACCTTTTATTTTTTGTAATAATTTCCAATCACCTAATAATTGATATCTCTACAATAATATGCAATAAAATTTTAAAACCTTTATTTTCATAGATGCTTCTCCATGTTCCTATGCACCTATAATTTAGAAGACAAATTAATGTTTCTCTTATCTTTTCAAAAATTAACATTCCTTTCTTGAATTCGTAATCTAGTGGCTTTATGAATTCAGTATTATTATTCTTTTTTTTTAATTTATTCTTCTTCTTGTTCAGTTTTCTATTTTAAATATTTTATTAGAAAACTCATTTTTGGAATGTATCAACTAAGAATTGAGTTCAAAAATTTTTTATTTTTTTCCAAATATTCATGTTTCAAAAATCTACCTCTCTATTTTATTCTATAAAATAAGAACTTTAACATTTTCACTGAACTTGCTCAATATAATTTACATACTCCGCATGCAACCCTGGTCTTCGATTGATTAGGAGCAACATATTTACATAATGCTATTAAAAGATTTATTTCGAATTTCGAAAGAAATGCACGTAACGGTTGCATAATAGAGGCACACATTTGGTGAACAAAGGTTCCTTATTAGTCGTGAAATATCCCATATGAAACACCTCTTTCAACATTCTTTTTTGAAATTCTCTTACCTTTCTGAGCTTTCTAGACCTTACTTTATTTTCATATTAAGCATTAATATATATCTCGTTTGAAAGCTTTAAAAAAAGCTAGCTTATTAACACGATATCATTGAAAACATGGCAGAATCATGGTCTTTTTTTTTGTAAGTCCTCACTAGAAGTATTTTATAAAAGTCCTGGTAATAGAAGTCTAGGAAACAGTTGGAGAATCGTGGGGCATATGTTTACTGTAGGTCTGGCACGTATGACTTATTCGAAGGCGCCTCAAAATCCTCTCTGCGCACATTTCTAGTAGATGATATCCAAAAGGAGACATCATTCGATCGTTGCACACAATCCAGACCCCCACATATATGATATTCTTGGAACCATCGATATAGATAAAATCGGTCCCTAATTTTTCTTGTAGTCCGAGAAACTCATGTTTATACCGATTCGGCGGAATAATATTTTTGAGTAGCTTTGAAATGGACAGACAAATTTTGCGGAGAAGGAAGTCCTCAAGGAAATCTTTAAAGATGTTATATTTACTGGATTAAAACAAAAAAGTAGAAATTTGGTTATATGAGTGGAATTTTCTCTTTAAGAATGACTGAAGTAAGTATTTTATTTAATTAAATGAGCATATGATTCCCTATGGTTTAGAAATTTACAATTTTTACATTGAATAATGTTATATAATGAATACATCAACAGACAAGAAACGCCTTCATTATAACAGAAGCAATATGTACGCACTGCTGGTTCAGTTATCCTATACTCACTGTGAGAGGAGAAGTGGAAAGGTTGCGCGTTTGAAGTTTACTGGGTACTATAATCGCAAAGTTTGCGCACTTCGGTTGTGCTTTTGGCTACATTCCGCGTGCACAGAATGTTCCAGAGCCAGTTGGTGGAGCGGTATATTCTCTGCCTCACGTACCATGGGGCACCACCACAAGGGCTGTTGTTTAAAAATTTAAATGATAAATCTATTACATACTTTTTTAAATAAAAAAGTTTTTTTTTTATAAGCTTCTAAAAAAATAACCTAGATAATTTGGCGTACAGGTGTATTTTAGATCCAACTCTGGTATTAGTTATTTATTTTCACTATATTAATACACTTATAAAAAAATATAGATATAAAATAATCTTTATTTCATTGATCCTAGCTTACTCAATAATAACTATTTATTTTTTTTTCGCATCTGTTAAAGAATTTTAAAACATGAATTACAGACCAATGATTCTTGGTGCTTCTAAATTACTTGCTGATAAGGGAGCCTAAAAGGTTGAAGAACTTAAGAATGTGCTTATTGAAAAGATACATTTTTAATTTGTAAATATAATACAATTTTTTTTCCTGCAGTAGCAGATAATTATATTATGTTACTGTACCCGTGTGTTAGCCCTGTGGGGTCCACCCAGCCTCATGAAGTGGGTGCCCCTAATTCGGTAAAAATCTGACGGTTGAGCTTCTTCATCAATCACCTCCTTGCACAACCGTTGATCTAATAATAGTCCTGCACCTCTGAGTTCATTTTTCATTCCCACTAACCATGAGAAACGGTTAGTAATTTTCAAACAAACAAAATTAAAAATGCTTTTAAAAAAGGCCAATTTTTTCAAGGGTATTAAAAACCAGGGTGGTTAGGACTTGAGATCACAAAATAAAAAAAGAAAATTCAAATATTTGATAATCTTATTATGAATATGTGCGGATAATAATTAGTCAAATTATAAAAAATCAAATGTTGGTTCAATGACAAATTCTTATTATATGCAAGATAAAAGACTGTGAGAACTATAGTCGGGTGTGCGGAACTAATGCAGCCTTGACTTAGAACTGGGCTGACCAATAACAATAAGCTACCTCTCCAGCTTCCTACTTTCTGGAGCTGGAACTGCAGGGATCGGTTTTTGTTAGAGTCCTAGTATTGCTAAAGAGGTCAAGATATTCGTGTCAGAGTTAACATGAATGATGTTAGAAAAAAAAGGAAAAACCGAATAAAGGAAGATAAATTGGCGTGCGAAGAGATCTGAATGCTGTTTCCCATGTGCTATGTTCTTCCAGGTCACACACTGACCTTGTTAGCAGATTAGTAGATACTGCTTGTTGAAACTCAAACAAAGCAGTCAGGTCATGTATATTTAATTTGGACACTGATGGTATGCATGTATAAATATTTGTATGTGTTTATCTTTTTTTCCCCTGTTTCCCCCAAGAAAATTTATATTAATTAATTTAAAATTAACTATAAACTCTGATCAGCTGTTTGGATAGCAGAACCCCTTTTTGTCGTCTATAATTGGTTTTATGCTGTGTAAATGTGATTTTATGGTCTGTGGTCTTGGTGATATCTTAAATTGGATAATATGGACAGGTTCTTTCGACTGCTATTTCAGATGAACAAGTACAATTGGCTCATTCTATTCGGTTAATCATTTATAACAACGAAACCTTCGAAAACAGCTAAGAAAAAAATTAGCCCCTCACAAAAGTTAAGACATAATATTTCATGATACGTAGAATCTAAAGATTGAATAAAATTTTTAAAAATCTGTCCGTCTGCCGACCACTTTCCTCCAACCACTGGTCTAATTGTTTAGAAATTTGGCACCAAAGTCACAGGTCGACCATGAACGTCGTCACTCGGGTATTACCGTATGCCATATTTAAAAATTTTGGACAAGATTATAGGAAGTTTCATAACAATATATTTTCATCTGGGATGTGAGATATAAGAAAATAAGCTGTTAAGCTTTTTACTATTTTGACAAAACAAACATGGAGTACCCTTAGCGGAATATGTTAAGGGACTATATATATATATATAAGTTAAGTATTGGCGAAAGCAAAATGTCAAAAAAGAGAAGAAGGA
>NW_027104700.1:214884-217292 GCF_000696795.3 Halyomorpha halys | reverse complement strand
CCTTTTACTGGAGCAGTGCTCCATTCTAACGAAAGGGTGAATACAAAAAAAACAATGGAAATATAATTAAATTTTTTTTTAAATATATGAGGTGCTGGGGCCCACTAAAAATGTGTCTGTCACATATTGGGTTAATTACCGGGTTGTGGTGTTCGCTGGTGTAATTCCTGCCATCGGACTAGTGGAGGTGCTGGTGTCAGTGTCTGGAAGAGTGGATTGGTCAGTGATTGGAGGGAGTCAAAGAACTTGACATGTGTCCGACCAATGAACTCTGGTACTGTGGGTAGATCTAGGAGTTGATGCAGTTCCGAAGGCTTCTTCTTCCGGAGGCTTCTTCTAGGCACTTTATATATTTACAAATATTTGTTTTAGTTATAAACTTTGTTTTGATTGTTGATGAATAATTTTTTTATTCTTTCTTTTTTCAGAGAAAGGTTGAAGATACTGCGTGCTCTTGTTGTTCAACTTCCGGTTGTTCAAGCATTCAGCTACATCGCTATGCTGGTCATGTGGTCCGATGATCAGGTAAATATCTTAATCTACTTTTTCGATAATTGTGTTTTATTTTAGATTTCGATACAAGTACGTTGATGTACTCTAGTAAGAAACTAGGCCTTGAAATACATACGGATACACAACAAAATATATAATTAGCAATAGAAACGGGATCAATTTCGGTGATATAGTTATAGGTTTAAGTATTTAGGTTCGACGGTAATTATACAAAGCTAAATTAATGAGGAAATAAATGTGAGGTTAAAGGTGGAAAATGCTTGTTAATTTTCAATTTCTAAATTGCTTAGTTCGAGCCTTCTGTCCAAAAGCCTAAAAGTTAGAATTTACAAAACTATTATCCTTCCCACTATTCTTTGCGGGTGCAAAACGTGGCCTCTTACATTAAGGGAAGAACAGCCCCTTAAGGTTTTTGAAAATAAAGTATTGCGCAAAATATTTGGACCGAAAAAGGACGAGTTAATCGGATAATTTAGAAGGCTACACAATGCCGAATCAAGGGAACTGCACCCGGTAAATATATAAACAATTCCTACATTATCGTTGTCAAGAGAATATGTATGAAATTAATTAAACGAATCGTAGGGAGTGGTTTAATTTTATTTCACTATTTAACTTGCCTTGTTAACTTGTTTCATAGGAGCTGCTACATTTGACCAAACTAAATTCATGAGTTTAAATACATTTTTGGATGTTTACATCCGAATCCAATCCTTACAGTCCAAAATCCTTCGTAAAATCCTTAATGCTCCTTACTTCGTTACAAATCAAATCAGCCATCAGGACCTCAATGTCCCCTATGTTGCCGATTTGGCCAGAACCAAATACCAATCCTTCCATGATAAACTTCCCAACCACCCAAACCAACTCGTTTCTAACCTGGCTTCCCCTATAAAAAAACTAGCAAAGTAAGAAACAAGTGGGTTTGTTGGTTTGTTTGTTGGGTGATTGGATTTTTATGAACGGATCGATATCCGGTTCTGGCCAAATGGGCTACATGAAACATTGAGCTCACTACAAATGAATTTATTTGTGATTAAGTAAAGAGCATCAAGGGTTTTAAAAGGATTTAGAATTGTTAGAATATGATACGAGTGGAATCCTTTTGTTTAGTTGAACGGATCCGCTTGACAGGGATAAGTGGATTATTACTAAAGGATACTGTCGGGCAGGTGAATTGATGAGATTCATTGGAATTTATTTTAATCCTCCAGTTTTGACACCATTCTTCATGGGATTTGATTTGGGATATGAGAGATTGTGATGCAATAATTGGATCATTAATTGCTGATATCATACATGTTATCAGAACAATATAAAATTTAACCATAAAAAAATGTATTTTTTAAAAATATTCAATTAAAATATACTGCGGTCTTTGTTATTGATTTACTAATTCGCAGGGCGTACAGAAAATCATGTGGCTTTACTAATCGGGTGGAATGTATATTAGTCATATACTAAATAATTAAATTTATGATTAAATATAACAGATATGTATTATGAAACACACTCATATATTATACTTTATTATTGTAGAAGCTTTACCCGCTCAACTACAACTATTACCAGCCCGTCGTGGTTACCTCCATCTTGCTCGGGATCTGGGGTATGGTGATGATGGTCCGTCTCTCACAGGAAGGACTCAAGGAGTACTTCGTCCAGGGGAAGTTCATCGTACTCCAGCTCGTCCTCCTCCTGACCAAGTTCCAGGGGTTGGCCGCCAGGACTCTCGCTATGGGCAGCCTCTTTCCCTGTAGGAGCCACATCACCCCTACTGTCTATACTAACTGTAAGTAATTTATAATTAAAGGTTTAGAGTTTTTACTATGGGCCTATTTAAAAATCTTAATCCTATTCGCTATATATAAAGTATTAATAAAAAGATATCATAT
>NW_027104700.1:179837-214834 GCF_000696795.3 Halyomorpha halys | reverse complement strand
ATATATTTTTACTCAGCTTAATGTGATTATTATTGAAATCTTATTAGGATTTCTGAAACAATAGGAATTTATAACTTCTAATTAAAAAAAAAATCTACAAAAATATTTAAAAAATGCATCTTCTTAGTTAGCTCTGTGCTAAAATCAGTAATGCGCAAAACCTGAACACAAAATATACTGATAAAATTTTAATTTGAAATTTTTACACCCATATCGCTGTCAAAAAAGCTGCCTTGAGAAACCACAACAATCGTAACTTTAAAAATCATTTAAGTTAATTACTGCCCAATTATTAATTTCAAGATCTCATTTCGTGAATATTGTGATAATTATTCATAATATTTTTTTTAAATTAAGGTCATTAACTATATCGCTCCCCAACCATGATAGTTCAGAACAAACTGATCTGTAATTTTTCTTTTCTAGACCATATGTGTGAGTGGGATAAGAGTCAATGCTATGGGCAATATCAAGTTTTAGCCTATAATTCCATATACTAGAAAGTCATTCGAAACTCGTTTCTTAAAAATTTTTATCTTTGATGTTTTATCTGGCCACGACAGTGAATTTTTATTTTTCGGACATGTTTGGAAATGTTCTACATCCTGTTCATACACCATTAAAAATTAATTTAAATGATTTATGTTAGCTATCAATTAAGACAGTAAAAGCTTTACGCAATATTTTCGTTTACATATTATTACATATTTCATATATGAAGTATTGCGGAGGTAAGTGATCAAAGTACCAACACATTTTCATTTATTTTAAAACAATAATATTATCGAGACTGATCGGATAGATAAGAGCATGCAGAAAATATCATTCCTTTGCTTTGTTTCAAGTACATATGTATTGTTTCTGTTAAATTAAGTAAAATCTCTATGGAATACATGGACACACAAATTATTTTCGTGTGTAATTTTTTTTTTTTAAACTTATGGCTCTAAGATCGTTTGGCCATACTGTAATAGATAAATGAAAGTCAAATAAAAACTACCATAATGGGTCAAAAAAGTTTTTATGAAATCTCAAAAATTTAGATTCTAAGTGTTGAATAATGTTTTCGTTATCGTCATATCCAGTTTTTATGGTCATATTTTACACTTAAACAAAATCGTTTTCGATAAAACTGACGGAAGATGCTTGAATTACTCAAAATCTTTACTAACCCTATTATAAACCTTCAGTAAGATAAACTGTATAATTTTTGGTCGGATTGGGTTTGGTGCCGTCGCCGTGCACAATATAACCACAACAAGCCTTTCTGGTAGAAGATTATAAACCATCAGGTGGGTTATGCCTCCATATAAGAAGTATATTATTTCACTATTATTATACCTTTTTCACGGTACTACCCGAAATTATTCAGAAGAAAACTTTTTATGTGTATCATTATAGATTTATCAGGAAGGCCGGAAAGCAATTTTTGCGGAGGTTAATACCTATTACAGTAGCATTGAGGGAGTGTTTGAAAAACAAACTGTATTCAAGAAAGAATCAGTAAACTCTAGTTCTCAATGTTGATAAAAATGTCAGTATGGAAAATGTGGTTACTGCTCGACAGTAAAGAGGAATAGAAGAAACAATGGATATATTTTAATCACTAATACCAGCTATTGAGATATAAAAATGTATACACATTATTCGCTTGATTAATTTACTAAATGATATAATGAGTTCTCAAATTGCGATCCATTATTTCATTAAAGGCGTTATAAACTGCAACTTTACTTAAAAAATTATAACTTAATAAAACCTTGAAACCCTTTAAAAAAAAATCATAACTTACATCAAATTTACTAAATGTATAATTATCCACAGGTCCAATATAGAAAAAAAAATTGTCAAATATCATGAAAACCGCTAGTCCTATGAAGATAAAAGTAGATTCTACTTTATAGAAAATTTAAATAGCTTAAATTTGAGTGGTAATAGACATCTGTGCCTTTAATGATTTCTGAGATATAGAAGTCCCAAAATAAATTTTACTAACTACTGATTTTTCAGGGCATTTTTTTATCAAATGTTGCTTTTTTAAAAACTACAATAAAAACGTAAATAGTTCTATTAGGACTCATATTTTAGCAAATTTACTATACTTTAAATGATGTTCTATTCGGTTTTCTAGTTTTGTTGATATTTTTAAAGATATGGAGATCTGAATGACAAATTATTCTTTGTTAACGTTTTGAACCAACCGCCATTTTTTTATACAATACTTTCCAGACTCACAAATTTTGACCAGTACTTTTCATTAAAGTAATCAAAAATTGAGGTGAAATAACTGAATTTTTCCTCCTCTTGGGCACTTGTACTATTTAGTGATCAGCATGAAACTTCCTATATCGATTGTATCGATCGACAGGATGGCATTGAGATAAAACTATTAAAGGAATGAGGCAACTGACCAGTGATGTTGAAGTCATATACTGACGAGTTAATAGCAAAACAAAAACAAACACTTTCTCACTGAAAGGCACTTGACAGGAAGAAGAAAACAAAATGTTAATTTCAATTACTTCAGCCATCTTCATCACGATTTTTTTTTCTTTTTTCCCAACACCATTAATTTATTATCATTGCTTCATATTATTAGTATCATCCTATAAAAATGGATAACAACTCCAAAGGAATTAATTTGTATTTGATAATTTTTTAAATTACTTATTTTTAATTAAACTGTGGTGAAAGTAAATGTTTGGATAAGAGGGATCGCTAAATTGAAAAATAACACTTCTAGTCAACTCTGCAACCAGTCTTAACTCTAAAGTTAGAAGAAATAAAGGTTTGAAGATAAAATAATATGGAGTAGAAAAATAACGATAGCTTTTAATCTATGATACTAATTTATCTACTATTTTGAAAAAAAACAACATATTTCAACGCTTTGGTTTTAATCTTAAGGACTGAATTCATAAACTGCATTCAAGTAGAACCTCTGACTTGACGATAGTGAAATTTGATATCATTTTTAACCTTCGGTTCCTCAACTTAGGTAAGCAAAATTAATTACTTAACTGCCAGTAAAGTATTTTGAGCCCTAAGTCATGAGGGTATTGTTTTCTAGTAATACTCAAAATAAAATAAATAACCTACAAATGTAAACATTTTCAATATCACTGATAATATTAGCTTAAAACGGGAAGGAGAGACTTTAAGATAAATCAATATTTAAAAAGCCCCTGAAATTGAAAAACGGCATCAAACCCTCCACTCCCGCCCTCCATGGAAGCCTTACTTATCTGACTTTTCAAACGGACAATTACAGCGAGTAGGTTGGTAGATGTACGACATGTCACAATCTTGCAAGAGGAGATCATAACACTAAAAAAAGGCTATCCTTCCCCGCCGGACCCGCCCCGCTAAACTCCCGGAGAGCGACGGCCCTATATCACTTTTGAAATATTAGCTTAAAACGGGAAGGAGAGACTTTAAGATAGATCAATATTTAAAAAGCCCCTGAAATTGAAAAATGGCATCATTTTAATCAGATTAATAATAATGTAATACAATTATCGTGTAGTACAGTCACGTGACTTGATATGAGAAAAGTGTAAATGTACATGAGTTTCTCACTTACTTAAGTGACCGTTGATAAATACAGATTTTTTTTAGTTTTCTACTTAGGTATAAAAGTGGAACTTTTCGTGAGTTTTACTTATTACTTACTTCAGTGCTGTCTAGGACGATGGTGATACTATTTATTTTGGGATATATTTTTGAACAATATTAGCTTAACACTATTTTATTCATACCAACAATAATAGAGGTTTGATACCAAATTGATGGTTCAGAGCCTTAGGATACAAAAAACAAATAAATTATATAAAAAAATGTTACAAAAAATTTCTATAATTCACGATTCAATAATTCAATGCATTGATTTTTCGCTGATTCTATTCTAATAGAATAAAAGAATAAATTCTACATAAAAATCTAAAAACAATTTAAACACCGGTTTGAGATTTTTATGTATGCATGTTTCATTTTATTTGAGTACAGAACATAAAAAATTGGCAGTAAAATGAATAAATAAACAAAAACTTTTTTTTTTTATAACTATTATAAGTATTTAAAAAGATAGCCTGAAAATTTAAAAGGCGTGAGTTAAAATATTAAGTGTTGTAATAAGTTGAATTAATAATTGGATACATGAGGTTGGTTTTAAATTTTTATTTTTTTTATGAAAAAAAAAATGTATGCTTAGATAACCGCAACAAATCATGCATTAAGGGGGCTTATTTCGTAAAATTGAACAACGAACCAATATTATTGAAAGTAAATCATAGTTAGGACAGCATTAACTGCAGGTATCGCTGTTACCTAAAACATGGTGTTACCTTCTGTAAATGAAAAGCAAAACCAATTGCTGATAACAGTAAACTGGCCATGATTGCCCTTACAAAGAACAATTGTTTGATCTCGATAGCTATTAAAGGACATTCATTCCTTTATTGCGTCAAATAATAATTCGAAGTTAACAACTGTTTCGAATTCAATGATTCAATCAGATTAAACTTTCCACGGTACGTTATGCTTGGGAAAATAAAATTAATAAAAAAAGAAAACTTCGTTCCCTTTCAGATTTCACTGAAACAAACTATTTTTGAAATTTATGAAATTTTTGAAAAACATAATAAACATATGTATTATTTGAATGAAATATACTCCCCCTGTGTTTACAGAGATTAATAAATCAATAAATTGTTTAACTATGAAATATACGATATTATGGAGTTTCGTGTATATCTTATACTGTAGTTCAATGATAAGAAAAATTTTATATTTGATCTGTACCCCTCTAGAACAGTGGTCCCTAAATTGGTTCTGTGGTATCCTGGGGTGCCGTTAATCAATGCCACATTCTCAAATTAGTACGAAAAAAAAAACTAAAAAAGTTCGTTTTTTTATTTTGATAAGGACGCCGTGAAATTGTTCTGCTCTGCTGGGCAAAGCACGCTCTTTGTGGATCGTACGAATCTTCGATAAAGTTAAAAAAACAAGGATGATATTTTTGTTGTATATGTCAGATATCACGTCTTCGCTTATTTTTAAAGAAAACTAGTTCTCTAATACAGTGATCTAAAAACGAATAACAATTTACAAATTTATCATACAAATCCTAACCTTTAGAGAAACATTTCCTAATAATTTTCAAAATGAACGAATCTTTTCTGAGAAAAGTTCGCGTAGTTCAACAAATGAATGAAGCAATGACATTTATTATAGACCTTCTTAAAGGAAAAGGAAAAAAAAATATCAGATTTGATTTAATCGGAATGGCAATAGGAGCTTTTGAAATGCAATAGACTTGCCCAATAAGGTTTATGATGCGAAATTTAAATGTTTTTATACACTAATTGAGAATCTGGAATGATAACAATGAATCTTTCTTTTACCAAATGTTCTTTCCAAAAACAATAATTGCTCTAAAAAATGTACAATAGACAGACGAAATTATGTTCGATGCTTAGAAGAATCAAACGAGTTTAAAACTTTTTCAGTTGATATTTCTTCGGATCGTCGTTCATCTATCAATAACCTATTTCCATCAGGAACATAAGTAAAACTTTATCCATAAACCAAATAACTAGAGATTACCAATGAATTATATCAATTTTATGTAAATTTATACATTATGATGTCAATCTTCTTTAATGAATTATATTTTAAAAAATTATTAATTAATATAAAATTACTGAAAAGACCATCGGTGGGATGAAAATGAGAAATGACGAACATCTCTTACAGAATATTTACGCACACGCACGCACTTGCATAGACAAATAATGATTTTTATTCTGTTTTTAATATTAATGTAAAAATGATATTAAATACAGAAATTTTTTTTTAAAGCTTTACTCATTTGAATTTATTTTTTAAAAAAAATACAGTCATTAATTTACTGAAACGTTCAAATTTTATTCGTTACCTTAAAGTTTGGAATCTAAGAATTTTTTTTTTAAGTCATCTAGAAACCATCAATTAGAATATTGGTTCCGACTGATGACTTTTACATTAATTTAACATAACAATTTTCACTATTCTTAATTAATTTTTGTCTGTAAAAGGACTGAAAAGTGCTAAGATATTCAATTAACGTTAACTTATAGTTATTTTTCGAAAGGTATCAATCAGGTCTACGTAATGGAGTTTTATTCAAATAAAAATAGGACCGAAAAAATTAGTTTAAAGACCGAATAATGTTCCATCTTAAAAGCTTTCGCTTCAATAGCCTAATTGCACACGCCTTTAATTTGTGAAACTCAATTTCCATTTATTACGATACGGTAAGTGCTTTTAATGAATGCAGTAAATGATACAATTAATAGTTTCATACCTGCAGCACGCAAATCTTACGACATATCTAATCGGGAGATCTTTATATGCTCATCTGATTTCACTTCTCTATTAACTTTCTTAGTAATTATTTATTTGTAGGTTGTTAAATATTTTGAATCCTCTTTATATACAATTTTATTGCTTCTATTTATTTTATTCGCTTAAAAATTACATCTAATATGGTCCTTGTTTCATAATAAAGTACAAACTAATACTATTAACGATTTAATTAATACAATTACACTGACTTGTACAATAGTAACTTGTACTTCAGTACTTTTTACCTCCTGTAATATTATTAATAGTCCTCCTTATTATGAAAAAAATAAGTATTAGTGTAATTAACACTTCGTCTCTATACTTGTATTTTGAACTAATACAATTAGCTATCATTATGAAACAGGGCCCAGATGACAACATCTATCGGTCGGTGCCAAAATACCACATAAAAATAATAGACATAAGTAAAATATAAATATTCCAGTTTAGACTATTAAGGCGTTGTAGAGGCTATACAATTTTTAAGGTAGATAAGTGCAATATGAATTGATCAAAAGTGATACAATTAATATTTTAATTAGCAACTACTAAAATGAAAATAAAATGATAATTATTAAAATAAAAAAATAAAATAATAAAAATATCTGAACGGATTTTGAAGTGAATAATATAGCTTCAAATTTACATTTAGTGAATAAAAATTAATTTTTTTAAAAACATTTTCAAGCAACGGATATAAGTAAGTTGAATATCGTATTCACCACCCAATATCCTTGTTTCTCTAAATCACTAACAGGATTAACAAATGATTGGATGCCCTATTGACCTTTTGAACGTGCAATTAACGATCGATTTTCACCGAAGTCCATTCCCAAGCAAACACCTTAGGCTTTTATCACTAATTTTACTTTTTATCTGATCACACTACAGGAAATACAATTTGCTTAAAAATTCAAGTACAAAGTCAAGTAGAGTAGCCAATAAAATAAAAATACTTAAAATAGTATAAAATAGGTAATAAAATTACCAAAATTAAAAAAAAAATTAAATTATGAATACGATTATTAATTTATACTCAATATTTTTTTTTACTATTGATTACAAATACTCATATTAAGACTGGTTTGAAAATTTATTCCCTGTACTCATAATTAAAATTTTTCTTGTGTACAGATTACACGTACTTACCTTCAAATGTTTGGAGCATGAATATTGTTTTCTAATGCTTATGAACTCTCTACTAAAACTCTCTTGTCATTTTCAGAACAGGACGAGATATGTTGACCTACAAACCCGAAAAATTCTATTAGGACTGAGATTGTGGCGGTCTATTTTTTATTAGTTTATTATTTATTACATTATTATTTTACAACTTTAGAATTGAGGAGAGCAGAGTAGATCAGTGAGGTGCTGTTTCAATCTCGTGGTCCCACGTTCGAATCAGGCTGTGGCATGTGATTATTTATTCTGTTATATTAGCCGTGAATCGACTCTGGGTTAGGGGCCCAATCCTCTTAAAAAAGCTTGACGGTTGGACACCCAGCTCAAACATATCTTTGCACAATCGTTGGTTTAGAAAGACGTTTCTGCTCACCAACTGCTGGAACCTAAGACCCTTCATGGGTTGTGACGTTTATTTATTTTTTTTTTTTATGTATCTTGAAAAGTGATATATCGTTTTTTGAGATCAGGAGGGGTTAAAATTGTCTTTTTCTCTGTCGAAAACAAGGATTCATAATTGAAAATATTGAACACAAAAGCATATCTGTTTGAAGTTTTGAAGCATATCTTCCCGGTTTTGAAACAAAATCAATCAAGTTATAAAGGAATTGTAAAGATTGAAGTGAGAGGTCATATCAAATACTTTGGGTGCGTAAATAGTTTGTAAAGGTTCAAAAATATTGGTAAACTAGGGTATGTATATTTAGCTGCATACACAATTCAATAATGTCCCTTAACCTCGCCCATTCTTTACCTCATTTCTTCTTGATCATTGAGTGGAAACGCGTAAGAAACAATTAAGCTGCTTTAAGAAGACAAGTCCAATACCAGATATATTAAATGGCTACTGTAAAAAGTTAAACTAAAACTTAAATTAGAACCGGTTTAAAAATTTAATGTCCTAAGTCGACCTACTATTTTCTGAAAGAGTAATCTTTTTTTCTTAAAAAAAAAAAAAAAATGCGGATAAACAGGTAAGTTAGGATATCCTGGAAACCTTGATTTTTAAGTGACCAGAGGTTCATGGTCAAAAAGCAGTTATTCACCCCATTTTTTTTTACTTAAAAAAAAAAACTATAGATGTAAAATTTATGACTCTATCAACTATAGTCACGGAAATAAAAATAGCTGCTGTTTTAAAACTTTATAAAAGTTTAATTTTTCATGCACAGCTCCATATATATAAATCTAACTCCTTCTCTACCTCGTTAAATTATTTAACCTGGAACATCAGTAGCAAATATGAGCCCTAATCTCTACAAACACCCCTGCGCTTACGTCCAGTAGTCTCCGATATAACTTTTTTTAAAAACCTGCATTTAATAATGAGGTATCAATATTTGGTTAATTTATTTTCAAAAAATATATCTCAGGAATTATTTGACGTCCTGGACCCTGTTTCATAATGAAAGCTAATAGTATTAGTTCAAAATACAAGTTTAGAGACAACGTGTTAATTACACTAATACTTATTTTTTTCATAATAAGGAGGACTATTAATAATATTACAGGAGTTAAAAAGTACTGAAGTACAAGTTACTATTGTACAAGTCAGTGTAATTGTATTAATTAAATCGTTAATAGTATTAGTTTGTACTTTATTATGAAACAAGGACCATATTAGATGTAATTTTTAAACGAATAAAATAAATAGAAGCAATAAAAATGTATAGAAAGAGGATTCAAAATATTTAACAACCTACAAATAAATAATTACTAAGAAAGTTAATAGAGAAGTGAAATCAGATGAGCATATAAAGTGGTCTATGACTTTTATCTTCCTAGGAGTAGCAGTTTAGATGATATTTGCCAAAATAAATTCGCAAAATATCGATTTTTCGCTGTTTGGAAAAAATGTTGCTTTTTGAAAAATTGTATTAAGAAGTAATAAACAAAAAACAAATATATTACGTTAAAATATTTTAGGAAATTTACTCTACTTTAAACAATGTACAAAACAAGTTGTTTTTTTTTAGTGTAGGTAGTTTTCATGAAATAAAATATTGTTCAAGAGGCGTGCACTTTGAATACTTCAATATTTTCTTTTTAATGGCATTTACAGGATTCCTTGTTTAGTCTAGTTAAAAACTAAATAATATTCTGGAAGGAAATAATGCACATTTTTAAAAACTAAAATAACTAAATAATCAATTTTTTGTATGTTCTGAAACAGCGGCCATTTTTTATTTCCCCAAACTATGGTTGCAGAGTCGTCGATTTTAGCTTTTAAACATACATAGTTTTCATGAAATTAATAAAAAATTAGGATGAAATAACTGTTTTGTTTTTTCATCACTTGGGCTCTTGACTTCCATCAGGTCTATAGTTGTGGGTTAAATAATGATGTTTTTGTTTTACATTTTTATTAGCCGAATTATGAACAATTTCAATCATATTACAGAAAAGATACAGACTTTATAAAACGTTACAAAATGTATTTTGTTATATTATGAACAAATAAAAACTTTAAATGGGTGACTCCACATTTCGTTTCAGCCATAAGATCTATGAGGAGGGGTATGTAGCCATAGATAATTACCAGCACTCTACATGCCGCTGAGGTTAAACTGTAAACTCCAATTTAAGTATTTTTATATAAAGTGCCCTTTCTTTCTTAAGAAAGTTTTATTGCCGTAATGGAAAATTACATCAATGCGTTTCTCGAACAACCATGGAAATTTAGTTTCTATTACGAACCCCAACGTATTTGGTTATATTGATAGTTACAGTTGTGGGTGTAAGGAAGTCGGGTTTAGAAAATATTGGATAACCGTATCAAACGGTTTGGTACTTTCATCAACAGGTAGTTGAAAAATGGGTTAGTTATTTTTACATGCTAATTATCCTTGTGAAACTGCCGTGAGAGTGTCTAATAGGAGGCCTACCGGGAGCCAATGTAATCAATCCCGTCTATGCTCAGTGCTCAGATACACGAAATTTTGAGAGAATTAGTTCGTGATATTTTTATGAAGAGAGAGAAATGATCTAGCCATGCTGCCCTAATACATTGGGTTGCGACAATACACAGCATACCAATCAATCCATGATCGGAAATATATACAATATATTAGCTATATATTAGCATTATACAACAATTTTTTTCCCTACTTTTTCCTTCTACAATCAATACACACTAAATACAAATATTTTATTTTATTATTTTTTTTTAATTTATCAATTTCATTACAATTTACAATTTTATTCTGCCTATTTCACTCACTCAGACCTCTCATTTCCAGTGATCGGCATGATAGGAGGGCTCTAGAACCCACTGGGTTGACTCACGGCTACAGTGTAACAGAAAACAATTTAGATTAGAACTCGGGTCCTTTGAGTTAGTAGCATCATGCCTTACCACAGTACCACACCTCTTTTTTTTACAAATGTTGTAAGAGGAAGTATTGTGACCGTGAAAATTTTGTATTCGAGTTTTCGAAGGTAATATACGTTTTGAGGTCTGAGTCCAAATAACCAAGTCTCGAAAAATGGTCCAGGGACATGTGTATGTCTGGGATTTTACTATAACTTTTTATGATTTTCTGAAAAAAAAGTCGTTAGGACCGTTATGAACTTTTATTAAAGTCGGTTAATCAATATGCAATCAAATGGTATTTAATGTCAGAGAGGTCTTATGGCCATTGAAATAATCTAACTGGGCTTAAATGTCTAATTTTAAACAATTTTCCTTAAAGTACTTTTAATTTGGTTTATTTGAAATAAATAACCAGTTTCCACTGTTAGCAACAATTAATGAATACATAGAGAATATTTAAAAAAAGATAAATAATTAAAAAAACAAAAAAAAAACGAAAATTATAAACAGAAGTTCGAATCAGAAAAAAAACTAAGATCGTCCGATCTCTTTCGATCGCATTCATGTGTACACGGCTATTATATTGTCAGGAAAAAGTTGGTATTCACTTTTTACACCTCCAGAAACCCTAAAATACGAATTTTTATGGTAAGTGAAGGTTGTGTGATGTGTGGACCAAACTAGATTTCTTTAAGCAAAAATAAAAAAAAGAAATTGTATATAATATTTACAATTTCTTGAAACTGGTTTTTATTCTTCAAATAAAATAAATTTTATCCAAGTTTAGTCTCAAAACAATTTATATTTCTTTATAAGTCCGACGTTGCGGCCAATTCGGCTATCCTCAAGGACAATCTATCACAAACAGCTTTTATTATACATATTGTTTTTAACAATTTTAAACAAAGAACAATATTATTAATAAATTATCATACCTTAATACAATTTCAGAAACAATTCATCAATTTTTAAAAAACTTTATGCAGCCTATTCTGCTAGGTCATTAATTTCAGTCCACAATTATTTTATGAGACATTAAAACATAAAGAAATCATATAATTTTATTAATAAGCAAAACTTAGCTTATGTCTGAATTTTGTAATAATGGCTTTTCTAAGTCTTGCTTATTAATAAAATTATATGATTTCTAAATGTTTTAATATCTGGTGAAATTAATTAATGACCTGGGCAGAATAGTCTGCATAAAGTTTTTTAAATTTTAAATTATTAAATTTAAATCTCTCTTATTCTACAATCCTACGCCAGCAGACAAAAGATGGTTTCCAAGACATAATGGAACGAGATCCCCGGAGCAAATGGTAAACAGGACGAAAGGAATCTGAGAAACACGGCGAACAGTGTAGCAGAACGCCAATATTGTGAATCATAAATCCTATTCCATATAAACTACATTCCATGATATCTGCCTAAAGGTTATGTTTCCTTGTAGATTTTCTAATACAGACTACCATAGTTAAGTCGTAATTGATTGAGGCTTAACTATAACCAAAATTTTGGAGAGAAATAGGTATTACTAGTAGGTATTAGTACTATCCAACAGGCATTGACCAGTTGAAAAATCTAAGGTTAAAAATTGAACAATGTTAATGCCAATCCAATATGTTTTGTAAAATTTAGTAAATATTATATAAGAAACTAACATGTACTAAAATTAATTAAAAACAAAAAATGAAAGTCAGCTAAATTTTTGGAAACTTAAGTTCAACCAACGTGTAGACCCTCCATGAGACAGTATCGTGTCATTTAATATAACCCACGTCATATTTATTTATACAGTTGTGAATTTCAATATATATATATTTTTTTTTTTACCGTCCGTAGCTCAGATGTTTATCGCTCTGAGATCTACGGGCGACGCCTGCTCGAATCCGGCCTGGGACGTTGACTTTTTTCATTAAATAGCGGTCCTACAAAATGAAAAACTTGACCCCCCCAACCATGGTCAGAATAGGTTGCTTACCAGTAAATAACTAGGCAAACATCACCTTCGCTGTGGATTGCTTTAAAAAAAGAGAATAATTTTTTTTAAAAGTTTTGAACAAGGAAATTGAAAAAAATTCAGAATTTATATTTACTAAACTCATATCATTATAACAGCACTCTTCCACATAGTCGAAGACTTTGGTCACCTCCGCAGATTGTTCCATTTTTTGATTCTCCTTCCAAGAGTCTCAAGCTGGTGATGGCCAGGTCTGATGAGATGAGGTGCTTGTGAAATATATCCATGTTTTTTTATCTTGATTCTTGACAATTTTCTAAAATAATGCTCTCGAAATCTTTTGAAACATTTTGTTGGATTTCGACAAAATAATCAGATGATTTTCCAATCGGAAAGATATGACCCGATGATAGTTGGACCATGGGCATCTTATGGACGGTATCGACACGAGTACAGACGTTCCTCGTCGTCCGATTTTTTTTTCTTTATACATGTTGTCTACAACCCTTTGGTTATTATAGCATATTGCGAAAAATCAATGGATTACTAAAAATAAAATTCCGTGTAAATTTTTATCTGTACATTATTTCTTCGGTTTCTTCGAAATCCTTGACTTACAATTGTTGGAAGTCATGATTCATAGATATAGAAACAATTTCACTCACACACGCTTAAGTACTTAGAAGGAATGATGTGAACGGCAGGAGCAGATTAAGCTCTTGTATTTTCTCAAGTTTCCACACGACTTTAAAGAAGATGTCGTCAGGACCTTCTAGTATATCGCTGTTATGTTAAGAAACAAATTTAGTCGACCAACTAAAAATAAGATGAAAATCTTATAAGCGAAGATCATGAACTTTTCAGTTATTTTAAAGTAAAACTTAAGAAAAGGAATTCAGATCCCTAAATGATAAACTTTTATTCATAGTAGAACTAATTAAAATTATAATAAAAGTTGTCGAAAGTATGTTACTTTTGAAAAAAGTAGTATGAATTAAATCTGGGTCAGACTGTATTTCTTATTGGTCAACTGAGCTATAAATATGCCTTGATTGAGTCGAGACATCCAGAGGCTTTCCTGCTCAACCTGTTTTGGGTTGGTCTTTCACATCAGGAAGAGGTCAACTCAGAAGTCTCTCCCGCCCAGACTTCACAGCATATATAATTTCCATTCAGAGGTTTGAGTTAATATTTCCCTTCTGAGTTTTCCATGACTAAAGAATATCACTCAAATAATAATCGTAGTACTTTCCTGAGTACTCTGTGTTCTCAACAATAAGAAGGCTTTAAAAAGCATATCCGCATATGGAATCAGGCTGAGAAATTCTAAAATTTACATTTCAAAACTGGCTCGCAATGCTTCTAGCAGAGTTATATCCCATTGCTCCATGACATGAAAAGAAATACATTTGTTAACAAGGGATGTTCTTTTGCTAATTAACGAGTCTCCTTATGTTTGTTAACTCCTGAAGTTAATCCTGACTACCCTTTGTATTCTTATAATATTTTCTATTTATGGAATCGTTGAAATTCGAAAGAAGGATTTAGCCGGATTAAATCACACAATCATACATCAATTAGATAGCATACATCAAGAAGATAGCAAACAAAGAAAATTGCCTTTAGAAGTGCCATCTCCATTCATATTTTCAGGGAAGGAAACTAATCCCCTACCAGCATTGAATTCAAATTACACAACACTCTAGAGTTTAAACACTCTTTCTATGTTGGGAACGCCTCCAGACTAAATGGAAGCAGGAGATAAGATAATAACCATGCATCTGGAGCTTATGGAGTTATCTGGTCCGTGGTTATCTGTAGGTTATAGGAGCTCTGCTTCGGTTTTCTAAGCCTTCGTAGTTGTATTCACGTTCTTCCTCATTCACATCATTGTCATCCGGTGTGGAGAATTCCATGGATGCAATTATTAGAATTTTATTCATTTATCAACATTAGCATCTTAATAACCCCGAACACGGTTACAGTTTTATATATATCCAAAATATTTTGCAATTCCAAAGGCCTGTTTCCGATCAAAACATTTAAAATTTATGGTTGTTTTGTAGGTTATTGGTCTATCATAGAAGTGGGTACGAATTTCAGTTAAAACTACGGCATGGTCAAATGTATTTTTCATTTTTTAAAGTTTTACTTACCTTTATAACTCATTGCAATTGAGTTAATACGTTGGGAACTGATACCTGAATAGTTTATGTTAAAAAAGTGCCTTTTGAGACCTTGTGTACCTCTAAAGCCTCTCCAAATCATTTAAAGGGATGAATATTTGTGTGTTGATTGAATGGGTGCTAGAAAAATGATTTTTAAATAACTCAATGTTTAAAATACATTTTTTTAAGTTAGATATAGGAATGAAAATTAGGTCAGGAATTGCATTGCTGTTGGAAAAGTTCCAAGAAAATCTGACCTTAGTAATGGCTTTTTTTTTTTTTTTAATAATATTTGTATAGGTCTTTAAAGCTTTGTTACTAATACAATTTTATTAATTAATGTAATTTTATTAAATATAGTAGTGGCTTGTAAAGAAGTTTTACTTAAAGCGATTTCGACACTCCCTTATTTATACTCTCAAATGATTATCTGGAATCTAATGGAGACATAATAGTTATCTGTATTTGCATTGCATTTAAGTAGGTATGAATAGGATAGATGGATAGGAATTTATTTTGTGCCAAATCGTCAATATGAGAGGCCGAACTATGAATATGAATAGTTTTGTTTACGTAATGATCGAGAGCATTTAAGATTTTACGGTGGGTTTTAGTTTAAAGAATTGGAAAGAGGAGAACAATTCCAATGATAGTTCAGTTGATTTTTAAAGCTTAGCTCTGTAAAAAATTACTAAACTATATGAAAACGAATCTTACTGAAGCAACGAGAGCTGATTATTTTACATAAAATACTAATAGTTTGTTTTTAAATTACTTCATAATAATACTACGAGTAAAATTTAGTAATAATTACATAAGTATATTGTTCATAATAACACTCCTCTTGTTTTCTTGTCTGCTAAAGTTTGTAAAATCGAGCAAAATTCAATATTCTTGCTAATCTAGACTCAGTAAACAACATATAATTTTATCTTCATACTGTAAACAAAATAAGTTCGTATTTACAAATAAGGCTTCATTGTCACAGTATGATAAACGTTTCTGATATTATGAAATGATTTTCTTATTCGGATATATTTGTTGAGAAAACCTTTTGGAAGTATGGACTGTTGGCGTCATCTCTTATCGGCCTTTCCAGAACCCCATCATCCCTAACGATAAGACAGGTATACGGTATGTCGTAGGTAAACGGCGAAGAGCACCCCCATCCTTACGGAAATTCGTAACACCAAAGTTGATCTTATTTTTTTTCTTGTCTAGAACTAACGTTACCTTTAGTACTTAGGAATAAAATTGTTGGGGGTTAATAATATTTGAACTATGAAAACCAATTTTTTTTTATTTATCTAACATCAAACATGAGTATAGTATAGTTCAGTGGTTCCCAACCGGGGTCACCCAAAACCCTAGGAATCGGTGAGCCTCTTTGAGGGGTTCCATAAAATAATTTACGAATTTATTGGTTGATAAATTACATATTTAGGTAGTCTTAATTTTTTTTTTTTTGTACGACCTTAACATCCCCTTCATTGAAGATTTGGCCTGAAATAGATATTCCTCCTTTCACTCCGAATCCTTACCCACCCAAACCCATTAGTTCTTAATCTCTCATCCTTAACACTCCCTAATAATCCTGTGAGGCGTACGAAAAGAAGATGTGCACGGGACCTTCTAATTTAAAACGACGATTGAAGTGCCACAATTGGGTGGTTTCATCCTAAAGTTATCATGTGTTCTTAAATATTTATCACATTTACTTATTATATATATATATTTTTTTTTTTTGTAAAATTGTAAATTTCAATACATAAATTTTTTAAAAAACGTAATCTAGCGATCTTCCAAAATATACCTATTTCTCTTCACTTTATTCTTTATCAAATGTTAGTGTAGGGGTTCCGCCATTTTTCTACTTTCTCCAAAAGGGTTCCGTCGCCTAAAGTTTAAAACGTAAATTAAAACAATTACAAATTTATTCGATTGTATACCTCATTATGCTCAATCAAAGTATATTTGAAGCCGTGTTAAAAAATTGGTTTGCAAAACCCACTAGAAAAATGAATTTAGTAAATTTGACTGGAGTTCCTAACTCATAGACTAAATGGGCATTGACATGAAACGGTGAAATTTCCTGGTTAGTTCTGAAATGTGGTGATTTTCAGAAGGTATTAAAACGGATAAATCTCTCTTAGATATACTTTATGAAACAGCTTCCTGTAGTTTGCTTTCCCCTCCACAAGCTTGGAATAGAGTTTCCTAGGAGGTGTGTAAATACTGCACATAAATACATGGCTGAGTTTAAGATTTTATTTTATCAATTTTAACTTCGACTTTATAATTATCAATATTTTCAATAAATAAGAATGAATACATTTACCAGAGACTACAGAGTTAATCAATGAAAACAGCTGAAATTTAAAACAAAAACTAGGAATATCGTGCGTAAACGGGTATGTAATTTCTTTAATAGTCATGTCTGATAATTTAAAACAAAATTATAAAAAATCTATTTTTGGTGAAAAAAACTTAAATAGTAATAAAATTATTATGTGCCAACGTTTCGCTCCACTTTGCAGGGCTTCATCAGAGCTTACTGAATGGTTTGCACAAGAATGAAATTCAGAGAAAAAATTGTTTGTATTAATAAAAAACTGAAAAGGAAAGGAGATTTTGACGACTCTGTAAGGTTTTGAAAGTGCAAATGTTGGCAGCTGTTACGAGACGTTGGGAAATTGAATGTTTAGCAATCCTGAAATCGGGAAACAATTGATCTCACCAGCTGCTCTTCTTGACTCGCTCCAGTGCAATCCTTGCAGCTTCACAGCTGTGCCAGGAGCTATGACGGAACCTTTTATTCAGCTTTATTCATAAAGCTTCCCAATATTGTCGTACTTTATTAATAACAATGTATTTTTTATTTATTCTAATGCGAGATCCTAGAGAAAAAGTGCTGTTAAAAAGATCTTAATTAGAACTATTTTCGTGGAATCAGGTCTGCAATTTCACTTAAAGTTCTAATATGAAAAGCTACGTTTAGTCTTTAATCAAGTTAAAAATTAAATTTAGATGTTGATTATACTGAATTTAATTATGAATAGATTCTATGAGGAGATGTTCGGGGGAGATATGTGTTCTCGATTGCCCAGTCATTCAATATTCCCCAGAATTTAAAGCCTTCAACATAGCTAAGAACTAAAACAAGATAACAGCCAAAGTGATTAAATGGAATTACAGAAAAAGAAGAAACATGAGAAGATAAAAGATAATGTAGGTGCATAAATAGTATTGATGAAAATTTGTAGTCTAATATTATAAGAATATTTAAACTGTATATAATAGTATAAAGGGAAAATAGTAATATTAAAATTACGAATGGAAAAAGAAAAGAAAATAGATATGAGAATCAACTAAATAAATATGTACATGTGCAAATTTGGATATTATTTAAAATTTAAGTAATATGAAAAACTTAAAGAAAAACTAAGGAAATTACGACAGAAATTTAAAATATTTTTCCAAAGACCAAGCTGTTTGTTTTACTTTATTAGTACTATTATTTTTATAATTTTTTTTTCTTAAACTGATTTATCCATTCAAGTGTTTCTTGTAACCGGCTTTTTATTATATTTTCCTTTGAATCTATGTGTTAGTATTGTTTTCGTAACAATACTCGTGTTAGTATTTATTTGTATGTTTTTTGGTAAACTGATCTACTGCTGTGACTATTATTAATGGTCTGATCTCACATTGCCGTCTAGTAGTGAATTTGTTTAGCGGGTCACTGGAGAGGATCTAGAAGGGTGAGTTCGGGAGAGTGAATTTGTTGATCTGGTGAATTAAAAATTGTGAAACGGTGAAATTGAAGGAACAGAAGAGGGAAAGAAAAAAAGGAATGAATTGAAATATTTGTATTTGGTGTATAGACTGAAATTGATAGTAAAAGGAAACTGTAGGGAAAAAAAACTGTTTTCTTTCTATTTTATTATACCATGTAATTATATGTAATTTATATATGTCCGATTACGGATTGATCAGTATGCTGTGTGATGTAGCAACCTGATGTATTTGGGCAGATAGATGAATAAAGTATTTCTCTCTTTTAAATAATTTCGAATTTTGTACATGTATTTAATTAGTTGATTCTCATATCAATGTTATTTTCTTTTTTCATTCTTAATTTTAATATTACTATTTTATCTGTATATTATTATATACAGTTTCTATGTTCTAATCATATTACATTACGCATTTTCTTTAATACTTCTTATGTACATACATTATCTGTTATCTCCTATGTTTCTAGATTTTCTGTAATTCCATTTAATTTTTACGGTTGTTGTCTATTTAAGTTCTTAGCCCTGATGTAGGCCTGAAATTCAAGGCTGAAATGTCCGAACTAATAAATAATTTTTTTTTTCGTCACTGAACGCACCCCCAATCTTCTTATATATATATTATCCACGACCAACTATCTACTCATCATTATGAATAGATTCTAGATTGGATAGAGAAAGTCAAACAAATAAGAGTTCCCATTGCTCAATAGGATGATGTTTTATCTATTTATTCTATCCATTACTTAAACATATTTTCATTTACCACAGCAATAAAATATTTCATGGTGCATTAAGCAAATAGCTTGAGCGAAAGGATTCGATTATAGCTGACAGGGCGTCCCTCTCCAGTGTCTCTTCAGTCGCCGAGTAGAATACTCATGAACCTTCAAATCATGTAACGCTTTGTCCAGATAGGGTTAGGAGACGAAAGATCTTTTGGATTGGGACTGGATTAGCGCACAAAGTTTATTTCCGATAAATATAGCACACATCCTTCTTGAAAGTAAATTTAGTATGTTGGTAAGGTCATATACTACAGCTGGATTTAAGCGCTCTACTGAATGCAATCGTTTTTCTAAGCAAGCTAATAAAACTTTTCCTGAGACTGAAAAGAAAAAACAATTACCCTAAAGAATCAATATTTCCATATTTGATAGGATTTTTTCACATGTGGATGCAGGCATAGAATACCTTGCATGTTTTGAAATCGATGATGTTGATGCGTTACATGAACACAAAAGATCAAGGTTATTATATTCTCTTTCAACACTCACGCGTTACTTCATAAAGTCATTCTAGTATTATAAATATAAACATAAAATATTGACAAGCTATTACCCTATTTTTTTTTTTTGGTTTTGTTTACCGATTTATGTAATTTTTGATGTTGATTAAAAAAAAAATTTTTTTTTGTTTAAAAGTGACGTATATTTTAGTGCAAGAGTTTGTTTTAATTTTATTATTAGTTGAATACGAACTATAGATATAAAAATACAGTTAAATGAGAACTATCAAAGGTTTAGGTGAAATCATCAAACCACTAACAAAGGTGTACCATTTCCTTCATAATTTCTTTTGGTGGTGTTCTTGTTGCTAACTTGAGAATTTTCTCTTTCTAAGATCCAACAGTAATCTGTCACCATATCAATGTTTAATCATCCATGATATCTTTGTTCTATTTCTTTTGTTTTCATAAAAACTTTCTTCTTGCTTCTCATTCACATCTTCAAGATTTGAAGGAAAACAACCAAGCTGTGAATGAAGAAAGTGAACAGTTCGTGATACAGCACTACAGTTTGTAGTTCTACAATACACAAATCCAGGCCTTTTATTTTTCATCCTTATATTTATTTTTTTTCTCAAGATCAAAAAGCTTGGCCTTACATAAATTCGAAAACTGCTTCCAAATATATCTAAAGCACAATCCTTTCGGTAATGCGTTAGGAAATTGTTTCATTAGACCCAAGACTGTACGATAAGAGTTTTTCTTACTCGTAATTCTTTTTTAATATGTTATTTTCGGTCATGAATATTCCATTCATAAGTGAATATTGGGAACTTTGCTTTGGGACAATGTTGAATAACATAGAAATTATCACAACACGTTAATTAATAATTGGGATAACTAACCTTCCTTAGGAACAGATCAAGGCTTCCATAGCATTAGGTGAATAATAGCCGCTTTCGGACTCAGGATACCAGAGTATTTGATATTGAATTTTTCTACTACTCGTGAAAAAGTGATTGCATTAATTTTGGATTTATTATTTAATTTATCAGAATAATTATTCAATTTTATAAAGAATTTAAGTACTAAAAACCATAGTTTGAGCGTATAGCAAAGAGCTTAAAAATTTTAAATATAATGTTTGATTTGTTTATAAGCTAAAGGTTATAGGCTCTTTCATAGGGATCGCTAAAAATAATTTAAATATTTTTTTATAGAAGAGCAGCTATATCACTCAGTACTTTAACAACCTGGAAATGAAGTAATTTGGATGAAAAGAATTGTTGATTTGTAATTTTTTTTTTATTCGAGATTCTTAAAAAGTTTTAACAAGCTAATAATTCAAGAATAGTTTTGGAGTTTTCGGAGATATCAATTAAATATATTCTCCCCTCTCCTCTTGCATGATTGGGCAACCGCGAGCATCCCCCAATGGATCAGGTTTTGTGTTGATTTTTTTCCAGGCAGAAGTATCATAAAAGTGGAACTGAATTTCAGTATAATTTGGTCATGTTCAAAGGTTTTTTTTTTTGTTGCATTTTGAATGTTTTTTGAACCTGGGGAAGTGCATTTGGAGGTCTCAATGATTTTCTTCCACCTCCACCATTTTATCGAAGATTCAAAAACCTCCACAGCCTCTTCAAATTGATTTAAAAATTTGTATGAGAGTTGAGTTGAAAGTTAATAATATGCCATTTGAGGTCTTAACTTTTTTCTCCCTTCAACAAAACTTGTTCACGATTCCGCGTATCTACGTCTACAGTCATTCTCTTCCTCCCCCCTCCAAAATAGGTTTAGGGCGTTGATAAGTTTTAAGTGACTTGGGTTTTTGTAGGTCGGAATCTCTCCCCTCACCTCCCAACCTGATCTTAAGCGACTTTAATAGTTTTGATAATTAGATATAGAGTATATTTTTGGTTTGTTCTTTGTTGAGATATTATCTAAAACAGCATTCTGTTATTGCATTAACTTCTTTCCTCCAGAACTCATCTAAAATATTTTTCTAAGGGTCAACATAGAAAAATCTTGAAATGGATATGTTTAGTAAACTTTTTATTCTTGTAGTTTCTTATAAAGAAAAGAAGTTTTTTATATTTATATTTCGTTTTTGGATCATTATCTTGTTTGTTTACTTACCCTCTTCTTCTTTTTTTTTTTCACAAAATGGAAGTTTAATTGAGAACGAAGAAACTATGGTATTTTCATCAATGATTTCTATGAATTTTTTTTTTCACCTATTCCAGGATTGTCACCTATCTTTCCTATACGATCATAACACCACAGTCTCACCTTAACTTTTATCCAAAAGCAATTCTCAGCTTCTTACTATAGTAGTAAACAAAGATTGATAAAGGAAAGGTTGATGGCATTTAATTATTAGCATTGTAATGATAACGATGGGAACATGTTTACACGATCCGAGCAGCACATCGTAGTCTAACATTGTGTACCGATTGATTCAATGTCGTTAAGATTAGAGATTAGGAGCTATCATTACGATAACAGTATCATTCCTCTTGTTGTCAGCTAATGCCTTCGTTGGGGCTAATTATACTTAATTACCGCAAATCATTTAATACTACTTATAATACTCAAATGATCCAAATGAAGTATTTTTAAAAAACGTGCCCTGAAAAAAAATTATATTTAGTTAGAAAAATATCCAATATTCGATCTGTTTTCACTTCATCTTAAAAAGATGAGCTGTTTTTTATGCAAGGATTCATTCCAGAGATATGTTTATGTATTATTCAAGCGGCGGTGCTTATAAAACGCTATCGAATATTTAAAGATTATCGATATCTCTAGCCTTGACACTAACCTTAGGTATCGACAAGTGCTCACTGGTGTTTAAGCTAATGTGACTGCAGTCCATTTTTCAAATAATCCTGATTGTATATACATGTATTTAAATTTATACATATTCTATAACCATCTCTGCATTTCAAAGAATACTTCAATTGCAATTTAATCATCCTAACCTGACATTCGAATCGCCCAAAAAACACCACCGTTGTAAAAATGCCCCCACCAAAGACAAAAAAAGAATAGCCAAAAGTTGACAGCCGTAAAAAAGAAGTGATATAAAAAATGCTTGGTGCTTCGCGTCGGTATATCTTAATAAACGTCCAGAGAATGAAATTGGACGTGGGGTCTGTTTGTACCTAATAGACAACATAGTTAATGCAATTATTACTACGTTCAAAAGACTATGAAACTACCAAAGTTGCTACAGGCAGAGATCCCACCCAATTTTAGGTTTCATTTTCCATTTTAGATTCCATTCTCCAGACATCACTCCTTCCATCATAAACTCTCTAACCACTCCAACCCCTTAGTTTCTAATCTTGCATCCTCTTCCATTCCTGACAATCCTCCGAGGCGCCTGAAAAGAAAATGGCCACGAGACCAGCTAATGTAAAATGTCATTAGAGTAATACCAATGGGTAGTTTCTCTACACTCCTCCAACACTCAAATTTAACTTAGATCAGATTTACTAAATGTAATATATTGTACAGTTGTAAATAGCAATAAATAAATATTTAAAAAAAAAAAGATTCCATTCTCAGCTGAACGTAAATTAAATTAATCCGAAGGCAGCTGTTTCGTCACTTCTTTGCACAGCTGACTACTTTTGACTGTTCCTTTTTTTCGTTTGGTTGGGACACTTTTATAACAGTGTTGCTTTTTGGGAACTGAACAGCAAGGATGACATCCGTGGTACATCGCAGCTAAGTTTAGTAGAAAACACATTCAGCTGAGGAACAGAAAAACTCAATTTTTTTATTCAAAGGACTGCATCCTTCTGTGTTTTGGTCGGCATATGAGAAATGGAAGCTAAAATTGGGTTGGAAGTCTGTTGTTACCTAATTGCCAACGTAAGCATTGTAATTATATATAATAGACTATAACCGAAACTCAAGTTTCTTCAGAAATCCTTTCAAATTGTATCTCCCCTGTCTCCCGCGCAAAACTCCGAGGATCGAATTTTTTTTTTTTTACTGAACCGAGGTGCAAAGCACTAAGGATGATTCCTTGCTGTCCTAAACCCTCCTGAAGCTCCTCTCCTGGAGGGAATGCCTTTTTGATATCACACTTCATTTTATGGCTATCTATTTTTTGGCTGCAGTGGCAACAGATCATTGTACACAATAGCAGGACAAACTCATTTAAATAGAATGACGATACAAATTGTAACAAAACCTTGAATGCAAACAGATCTTTGAAATAACCTATAAATTAATGTTCACTCTCATTTCATGCAAAGGTTCAAAATGACAGATCTTCTGTCTAAACGATAATGAAGTCTAATAATAAACTTATTCATTTCAATAAGTTTCACATTTGTTAATAAAAAAAAAACTCTTTTAATCTGATAAAAAATATGGTGGAATAAACTTGCCTCACCGGGTGTGTTGTGATGGCAACGATTACTGTTCTTATATTTTTGTTTAATGCCGTTTATCTATCTTAAACTTTCTCAGAAGGTCAAACCGCCACAAAATATTCTATAAAGCGAAACAAATACTCGTGGAAAATTTTATCACAATTCGTTCGCAAATAAAATCGGTTCACTCTGACTTCTGTCAAAACAGGTATGAATTCTGTCTCGTTCATTTTCTTTCTTTATTCTTATCCCCCCTTTTCATCTCTTAGTTTGTACTTCCTTCTATAGTTCTTCTTTTTATCTGTTACTATTTCCGTTTTTATTTATTGTTTATAACCTTTTATTGTTCATACTTAATTTTTACGTTTGCATTGTATACCCTTGTAATTTTCTACTTTTTTACTAATGTTAAGTGTTTGTATCCTTTTTAGCCCTGCAACGTGTGGGGAAACGTTGGCCCAATTAGAATAGTTATTACTATTTGAGTTTTATTTGAACACACCATATTCCATTTATTATGTCAATCTTCCAAATAAAATTTACATAGAGCAGAATGTGTAAAAAAAAAAAAAAGTTTTTATTCTAACATTTTTCGAGACACCGAATTGGTACAAATTTAACAAAAGGCAATAAAGTAATGTACAAAATACATATGAATGCAAATTTGAGAGTTATTTGGTTCTGCCCGTCGAATCGCGCCAAGAAGAAGAATCTGACGGGGACAATGGCATTTTCGAAATTTTGTACCTCGGCTCACTATCGTCCAATTAAGACGAAAATGTAGAAACTTTCTCAAATCAAATGAGGGTATAATTGTGTAAATTTCATATTTCTTGACCTTATATTTCAGGAGATACAGGTTGACGAAAACCAGCATTTCTTGTATCGGGAAAATATAGTCTAGCTTGGCGGAAAGGAACGATACCGCGTTCCCAGATATGTAAATCATTATTCGCAGAAAAATATGATAACTCCCTATGAACTGTCATTATTTTATCTAATGTAGGTAGCTATAGGCATATGCGCTGTGAATATTCAAAACCATATAAATATTCACGCCACCATATTAAAATCGAGTTTTTTTTTTAGTACAAATATGGGTTGGACTTTTTTTGGTCATATTAATGGTTTCTGGGACATATAAAAATTTAATATTTTCAAAAACTAACACTTATAATATACGGTGGTTATCATTGCTCCAGGTACTTGTTTTTCCGCAAATTAATAAAATCATCTTTATAAATTTTTTGTTATATAATTTTTTTAAATGGGTTAAACTTCGCAGGTCAGTGCCAAATATTTCTGATTAATTTATGCTTAGATTTCTTTTATTTTAGTTCAATCATTGTCATATTTCTAATAGTATATTTCGTGAATTTAAATACTAATTCTACAGTTTTATTATCATGCCTATAGGTTTAATTAATAAACATTGAGGTGATATATGAAGTATGATAGATATGGCTAATTTTCATTTCAATAACAAAAATATTATTACTATGCTGACATACCAGAGGCATTTGTTTTGAGATGAGGTAAGAATAGGACCTCTTCTCAACATTTAGGACTCCAGATACCTCAGCCTAAAGGCTTGACCTCCTTTTTTACAATGTTTAGTTTATTCCTTAGATTTTCATTCCACTTAGAAGGTTATGGATATTTAATTTCCTTATCCAGGGGTTTACTTATTTCTGATGGGGTTAAAACAGCTTTACTTCCATTCTGGTACACAAGTATGGTGCGTCTAAAGGACTTCAGCATGTTTTGAAGAGGAGTAGAAAAGAAGTAATACAAACCTCATAAATGGTTACAATAAAAACTTAGTACCATTCAAATTTATGCAAGGAATACTAATTTAACCAATTGATGGGAGCTTAGACAAGAGATAGTCGATATTGCCAATTATTGGCAGTTATAGGCTTATCTAATTCGTACCTCACTATATTGAGAAGTGTGACAACATGGTAAAAATGTCCACCCACCTCTTTTCGAGCTGGTTTCTATAGTTTTTCATGATTTAGATTTTGGAATGGTCCCACTGAAAATGTAATAACTTCTCTCACACAGCATATTAACAACCATTATCCTAGAGCTATGAGCAATGTCTTCATTATTTAGGTATCATCATACTATAACAACAAAATTGATAACATTGAGCATAAAAATGATCCATGTATAATTTACATAACTGTTTTATAAATATTATTCAGAACATGTCAGAATTATAAGATGATTAAATTGTTACAGTGATCTACAACTCGGCACTGCTGTGGGAGATGGTGCTCCTTGCAGGATTCGCCAGACTCCTATACAAGAAACCCGTTCCTGAATCCTACCAGATGGACAAGAACTCTAACCTCCCCAAGCAGCTGTGCACACTCCAGGAAAAGATCACGATAAGTGAAAGTATCACGCAAGAAAGTGTCAAGAGTCCTGTGGCCAAGTACTAAGAATTTATCCAAGCTATGGTGAAAAGCTGGGTTATCTTCGACAATTTGGGTAATCTAAGAGCCCAAAAATTTCTGAGATGGTGTCGAATTATTTCGCACTTTATGCTATCAATCATAGTATTATAGGAGTCCTATAGCATTACTTATCTTATACCTCCTTTTTATTTAAACCTTAAGGAATAGTAGTGATATAATTAGTTGCATTGACCATTTGAGTATCACTGTCATATCATTAGGGTATTTTGTGCATTGGTGTTATAGTAATGTATAATAATGTAGAAAAATGTATCTAAAAAAAATTCTCGACTGCCTCTTATTTGCTTCAAAAACACATTACGAGTTAGAAGAGGAACCCCCTCACCACCTCCTCAACCCATGTAATAATAAAAGTTATTTCATTGTTCACTATTAATGAAATTTTAATTTCTAAGCTTACTCAGCAATTCCACTTAGTCATAAATTAAAACATAGAAGTGGGACAATCACTTAGTAAATGCACATATGAACAATGTTTTCCTTAGGACAACCACAGCTGCAATATTTTTTCATTGCAGCAAATCAGAATCATTATAAAAATACGAGTTTCTGAAGTATATTTCAAAGAATTTTTATTATTTTAGCCACCACTATTAATGATGATGTTTCAAGACCTATTCCTTTTAGCTTTGATCAAATATTACAAAGCGAAAATATACCCATTAAAAGAAAGCCTAGTCAGAAACCTCTGTTGATTTTTTTTTTTTCAAAACTATTATACAAATTTATATTTCCTGAAGTAATTTTATAAAATAAAGGCACAATATTTTAATGATCTATGTAGTGTATATAATTAAGCAGAAAACATTATTTAGGCTGTTTTTAATTTAGGTTTTAATATATTTAATTTTTTTATACTTATGGAATTTATTACTACTTTTTTGTACATGATTTGTAATGTATATAAGTGGGAATAATTTATTATACTCAGTTCAATTCTAAAAAATTCTAGTGATTCAGGTGATTAAGTTTTCCTAATATATTCCCTACTCTAGAATCAACTAATTATTGAAATGTTTTAGTTATAATTTATTTTTGTTATTTACATTTAATTTTAGAAAAAGCAGCTAGAAATAATAAAGCTGGCTTTTTATACTGTGATAAGCTATATTTATTTTGTAAAGATAAATTCATTATCTTATTTTATGTCATACAGTAAGCTCAATAGCATTATTATTTTATTTTTATCAGTAGAATATAAATGTTGTTTTCATTGTACTGAAAGTTTTGTTAATTATATTCTTATTAAATTCAAACTTTTATTTCTCCTACTCCTAATTTTTTGTTGTTGAAATCAGTAAAAATATCAAATCTCATTAAGTTACTTATAAATTCATTCCATTAACATTTACATACTACACAAAAATATTTCTTAAATAAATTCAATTTTTTTGACAAATATTTAAATCAATACCTGTACATGACAACATAACTATAAATAATATCCATGTTTAATAAAAACAACATAAATTATAAAAACTGATGTTTGTCTAGGAGTCAAAATGTTTAATTAATACATGCCTATATGAGGAAGGGAGAAAGAGAGCAGAAAGTGAGGCCAAGTTCAACTGCATCAAGCAATCAAGTTCAGCCTATTACCACTAATTATCTGGCAGAGCTCTGGAGGGGGGAGAGGGTTGACAGGGGGTGGGGGCAGAGGAGGAGGAGTGAAAGTGATCCTAGAGCCAGTGTTCAAGGAAGTGTGGACCAGGATGGACCCTCACAGCTTCCCTCGGCGCAGGTGTTACATACAGCACCAGGAGACTTAGCCATCTAAGGCATCTGGCGCTTTCATCATGAAGGGACACTCTTGACAGAAAAATGACTTTAACCAAAATCAGTTTTGGGTATGGGTTCCTTATTGTTCTATCAATCTGCTTAGTGTTTGGATTTAGTCAAAATCTGAAGCTGGGATGGGCCATAAATCTGTTTGAAAGATTCGGATATCTACACATAACAATGAGAGTCATGCCAAGAAACGACACAAAGTGGATATTCAGGGAACCATCAGTTGAAATTTTTAAAGACATAGAGCCTATGAAGAAGACGGAATTACTCAGTGAAGGAAATTCTGTGTTCCATGGCAACTTCAACATGTTTTTTTGTGATGACTTACATGAACTATTTAAAACTTATTTTCAAGAATTTGCCATCGAAAGACTGGACGAACCATGGGAAGCGTTTTTAGAGAACTTTAGTAATGAGACATTAGCGTATAATCTTGGCATAAATGTCAGTTATGTGTCAGGAGACCACTGCTACGTTCTAGTAAAAATCACTAGAGTGAGAGATAAAATATCTTTTTTACCAGAATTTGAAGCTTTGAATGCGTCAGTGAATCAAGCAGTGCTAGATAAAGCAGACACTGTAAAACTGGGTGATATGTCGAGTTTATGGGGTTTCGTAAAGACATTTGGTTCCCACTACATAACATCTTATGCTACAGGAAATTCAATGTATCAAGTAATAGTTTACTCTCAAAAAATATACAAGAAATTGCGAGATAAAATCGAAAAGGCATCTGGTTTTCAATCTCTCAGTAATGAAGAAATAAATTTCCTCTTCTCGCCACAGTTTGCGGAGCACATGGGTTATGTTCTGACATCGAGTGGAAACGAGACACTACTGAATTGGGCAGAAGAATCTCTAAATAGTTCCTATACGGTACCTGCAGATCCACCTTACAAAATTACTTATTCGAACCTCCTCAAGCTTTATAGAAACTCCAAACTGCTTAAGCAACTTGAAGTGTTACTGGGAAATGAAGCTTTACTTCATTTGAAGCTGATGACAGTTGGACCAGTATTCAAGGACAAGCAGATAAGAGACTGGTTTCTAGAAGTTTTAGATAATAATTTGAAATTGTGGGAAGTTAATTGAATGAGAAGTAAAATCAATACTGAATATACTGTGATTATATTAAATAAGTAGATAAACTTAAATTGAACTGATTCCAAAGTTTTTTTTTTAATAAGATTAATTTAAGTTGTATAATAATTCAAATGAAATAAAGAACATTATTTCTAGTGCAATAACGATTTCCCTTGAAAAGAAAAAATTTGATTCAATTTCATTATAGTTTCATAAAATAAATTTTAGATGATTTAACTGTTCTACAAGATACACCAAAGACAATCATTCAAAAAAGACCAACTAAATGCCAACACCAAAAACATCTAACCATATATTGGTCAGTAAACACACATTATACCAAAAATAATTTCATATATTAATGTATAGAATAATAATTAGACAAATATAAATATTTACCAAAGTTATAAGAATTAAATTTGATGTAGAAGTGATTAACTATTAAAATAACAGCAAGTTATGTTCAAGGAAAACTAAATTAAACTAATTTTATTAGCCAATCGACAAAGTCCATTCTCATATTATCAGAATGGCTCAGTAAAATATAATAGTTTATTAATTAATTATGATAAGGGTTTATTAATCATTAAGTTCAAAACTACTAAACATATTTTCTGGACAAATTAAATTTATTTGTCTTTGATAAGAGACAAAAATTATTTTTTAGTTCAAAAAATAACAATATACAATGATATAATGATGAATTTTAAAAAAGTGGCCAGCATACATCAAGTATACTATAATTTAAGTTTTATTCCTGAAACGGAAGAGGATTAAATGAATTCAAATGAATGAATTATACTGTCTTAGTTATGCACATCTACCAAAACTTATAAAAAGAAGGCCACAGAAAATGGTGTCTTCTTAAGCAAAAATACAGTATGTATTTTCCATAAGTTTATTACAAAATATGAAATAACACTCATCACAATAGTATTTATTTGTTTAAAAAATGTTTCCTTGCTCATATATCTTCCGTTTCTGAATCGGAGTCTTCTTCCATCGCAGCTTTAGCATCTTTCTCTGCTTCCGCATGGACATTGGGAGGGACTTGCTGACTTATACCATTTGTGTGCGATCCAATCCAGCTCATCTCCAACTCGAACTGTTTGTCCTTCAACTCATCATGGACGAGGTAAATACTAAACAAAAAATATATATACATATAAGTCTCAAGAACAAAACAGCAGCTGAAGTGTATTAACTCAAAAAATAAATAATGAGTAATAAATTGTTTTTTCTATAATAATACATAAGTGGACATCATTAATACAGAACTAAATAAAGTTAACATTTTTATTGAATAATTTAAAAATAAATATCACAAATTTTAGTTATTAAGGCTATAAATTAGTCTAAAAGCATATGTATATAATAATAACTTTGACTAATATTCATAAATTACTAACTAAACATTTGTTCCACATCATGAAATGAAATAATATTTAATGTTTTCTTTAATACTTAAATATAAGGGGGCCACTTATTTTGAGCACAAAATCAGTAGGATGGCTGCCAGAGATTAAAAAATTGAATGCAACTTAATAAAAAAATTATAAAAGTAAAATTTTAAGTAAGTTTGAAGAAGTAGTAATAAAGTAATAAATAATTCAAAATTAAAAGATATACTTTTGATTTTTTAACTATAAAATCGGTATTCGATATAAAGTACTTAGAACTCATGCTGACACACTCATTTGTTATATAAACAGAAATTCCTCAATTCTCATCAACTCTATACATACTTTCTGTTAAGTTACAGAGTACTACCTAAAAAATCACATTCAAACTCAAAAAGTAGAAAAACCTAACCTTTTGAGCTAACCGTTTGATTTCAAAATACACATAATCATATCCAAATTGACACTACCAGTAATATAAAGTTTTCTAAGAAATCCTAATAGATAATCACTTAATGATGCATCAATTTCAGAAAATTCTTTCAAAAGAATTATTTTTTATTGTTAATGACACTATTAGTTAAAAACATAATTCTTCCAATTTTGACATAGCTACATGGTTTATGAGGTTCTACTTAATTTAATTTTTTTTTTATGAGTTTAATTATGAGTCAACATTTTAGTAATATTGGAAGGAATAAGGATTAAACACATATTTCTCCGAAAACTATTTATTACTTTAAGGATCTCACACACATTTATAATTTTTGAAACAACATTTAAAGAAATCCTTTAATACTCGTCATGTTAAAAAACATTAGAGAATCAAGAGAGCCTTTTTAAATATGCATAAATTTATTTCTCTTTTCTCTCAACAATGTAGCTCTGTCCTTTCACCTTGCTATGTATAATAAATTTACAAATATACGTTAATAAAAAATATTTCTTATAGTATTTTTTTTATAAATAACTAGATAAAAACAAAAGAAAGGAGGAAACAGTGTATTTCACAAAATTATGTGTAAAATGACATCAGGTACTGTAGAGAGAAAATGTACAAGAAACTATTTGTGCCCAAGGCTAAACGAAGCAAAATTTGACATTTTTTTTTTTTTTTTTTTTTTTTTTTTTATGATAATCCTAAAATCTTTGTTTGTGAGGTATATAGGTCTAAAAAATGGATGAATGTGAGGTTCGAATGATGATTTATTATTAGTTCAAGTTATCGAGAGAAAAAATGATTACTTCTTCAATTTTACAATAAAATTTGCTTATAAATACATAATTTTTTTTTTGTATTTTTTGTACCCATACCCTCTTTATTTACAAAAAAACTTAAGAAATAATTGATAGCCGAATTTTAAGCCAGAAATATACAAAAATATGAATTATTTTTATAATAGAGCACATAATCGATGAAGAACAAAATACAACTTTTATTTATTTTAGGGGTGTAAATAAAAAATGTAAAATAATTCGAACTGTTTAAAAAACAGTAAGCAATAAGTAATAATCACTCAGGTACAGATATAACGAAAAAAGCTCATACAGCACTCCTCACAATTGGTGCAAACATTTTTTTACTTCATTTTCAGCTTCTTTTCTTTCTATTTCAGAAGAAATAGTTTCTCTATACTTTCTGTAGCACCCTAAACACTATTTTCTTTACATGTCGAAATCGCGAGTTAGAGTGTGGATATATTTAGATGCTGGAACTTTCTAACACTTGTTTTACTTCATTGCTTTTGATAATACCTACTTGAAGTATGGATAAGGTACATATTACAGTGAAGTCTATTTTTTCGACTTTATTATAATATAGTACAAACTGCTAGGATATATGACACTTGTGTTTTTTCCAATCTATTAGTATGGGGTGTCTAAAAGAAAAGGGGGAGGGAGTTACTCAATTTACCAAGATAATAGCAAAGGTCAAATACCCTATAAGGTCATTTTTTTCACCCCAGTACTGCCTGGGTATTTAGGCTTTGAGCTATTATTTATTGTATTTTAAGAGATTAATTAAGTTTGTTACAAATAGCCATTCATGTTGCTTTCAATCCTTTAAGAAGATAGCAATTCTTGCTTTTTAGTATTAATAAAAACAAAGCAATGAGCATTTAAAAATGAGACCAAAAGCATCTGAAGATTTTCTAGCTTAAGATCCCAGAGGGAGAAACGTAGTTCTCTATTTAAAAAATAAGTTATGTTGATAGTTGACTAAATAGAGGTATTTATTATCCCAAGAATCAATACTATTTCTGCATTAATAAATGCTTGGAGTGTCAGAAAAAAAATTGAAAAATCAAAGTAATATTATAGTAATACTTCCATGCTGGCTTTGAAAGTAATTTAAAGGAAGATTTGGTTATGGATTGTTCAATCTGTGAAAGAAGCTTTAAGGGATTCATATAGTTGTTTTTGACATCCATATCACATTCAAAAGTTCTGAATGTTGATTTTGCGAATGATTTTTTACTAACTAAAATAGAGCTCTTGTAAAGTTTTACTGGTTCAAGTTTTGAATGATTTTAAAACAGAGCACGTACAGCTTTTCTAGGCAACTATGCTAAAAAAGTTTTGTTGTTTGTCTAAGCATGGAAAACAAATGAAGGAAGGAGGAAAAGAGCAGTCCCTGACTGTAAGTGGCTGATACAGTTATCTGTACACAGTTCGCCCTTTAGAACAAAAATTTAATAATTTTTTATAGAATGATTCTGTCAAAGGTCTGAGGGTTAAATATGTAATATTGAGATTTTCAAATTATTTATCAATATTACCAATGATCAGATTTAAAAAATATGAAATAACAAGATTAAAAAAAAAAATGATTACTAATAAAACATGCGAGACATGAGTAGGGAGAAAGGCACTTAAATTTGCACTTAAAAACAATGTAACAGAAGAAAACTTTACGAGAATGTCACTGGAGAATTTTCAATTTATATTGAATAGTGTCAGGATTTTAATTGAGAGACTAGACACATTTTGACTCAGATTGTTTGCTAAATGTTTTTATTTTATTCTTGTATAAAAGAAAAAATGAGTGCTATTAAATAGTTTTTTAAAAGTAATTCTAAATATTATTCAAGTTGTTTTAACATAATACCATAATTTTATATTTTTTTAAAATTAAAATTACCCTTAGGTAAAAAAATTTGGGATAAAACACAACGGGTAATCCAAATATTTTACAAGTATGTATATGAATATATGTCTGTACATATATATTGTAATATGCTCTTTTTGAGTAAATAGTATTTTGATGTATAAAGGGTTTTTAATATGTTTTTATTTTATGTATCATTTTAATATTGTTCATTTGTTTTGTAGAACCAAAAAGCAAGCTTTCAATTTCATTGTCTATAATAAATTCATGATTCAAAACAAAACCAAGATGGATCCTTCAAAAAGTCCGTTGAATCAAGGCCATGTTGAGCAGATTCAAATATCATAAAAACTATTTTAACTCTTCCCATCATAATTGAAATACAGTAAATTTAAGAAAAAATAGAAGTCAAGAAATAGTGCTAAAGAATAATATTCAGAAAGTAAATCATTTGCAAAAATCTATAACTGTTGTGCGACAATCGATGTTTACATGGAACATCGAGACAGGTTTTGGTTTTTGGCTGGCACTTCGTTGTTTGGGCGCGATTGGGAAAGGATGTTTCCAGGTTGAGGAGGTCCTCATCAATTTCTGTCCAGCAAGGGTGGACATCTTGAAAAAAGAGGACAACCAAGAGTCACCCAAGAAGAAAAAGGAACTCTTTGTTTGGATTGCCTAACAACACACTTCGATGGATGAGAAGTAACTAAA
>NW_027104700.1:120047-179632 GCF_000696795.3 Halyomorpha halys | reverse complement strand
AAAAGTGTCTGTTTCTGATTGCCTAGAAACCTGCCCTGAGATTAAGAGTCTATTATATTATAAAATTTAAATAAAATTCTATTATCTATTTAATATTAAAGTTTTTAATTTGAACCCAAGCTATCTTTTAGATATGAGAATTGAGTTAAAAAATATCAAATTTCAATTTATTTAATTTTAATAATTTTTAAATTATTACAGTATATATATTCTTTTTTGTGACGTTTCGCAACTTTATTGTTTGCATAGTGATCCGCAAACAGGTTTAAAAATAAGATCTAAAACATCAAGATAATAAGTGCCATAAACAAAGTGAACAAATTAATAAGTGAAATAAAAATGTACAAAACAGAAATTTGTAATCTCAACCCTCAATTTATTTATGAACAATTTTTCAACAAGATCAATCATACACATAAAAGAAAACCAATTAAATAAAATAGTCAAAATAAATCAGAAAATCCAATAAATGTAGACAATGAAAAATGGTTTGTGAACCTTACCGATGTGGAATTCCCAACAGATGTTAAACAGTTTTTGTCCCTTGGCCCTAAGCATTGTGTAGATTATGAACCCAACCAATTACCCTACCCTTAGTTTCCCTTATTAGTGACATAGAATATATTATTCAAAACAATGTAGAAGAGAATGGACTGGATAAAATAAGAGGTAAGTGTGTAAATATAATAAATAACTACAAAAATAATACTAAAAATAACAGAAACACTAAGACACGCTCTTACACTCAAAAAATGTACAAAACAACAAAAGAATTTTTAAAAACACATTCAGATATAATAACAAAAACAGACAAAATTAACCTATCTGTCGATATCCGAAAAAAAATACACTAGTAAATGATGAACAAACCTATAAAAAAGCAGGTACAAACCCAACTCATAAATTAATGACAGATACAAGCGTTACCATAGCACAGTTATAACAGAAAAAGTACATTGACAACAAAACATATTGCAAACTAATTACACCGACATCACCCAAATTATATTCATTAATAAAAACCAACAAAGAAGGAAACCCAGTAACACCAATAGTTTCATTCAGAAATTCTCCAATATATGAGTTATCAAAATATCTAGCAGATATATTAAAACATATTTCCACTAATAAATATAATATTAAAGACTCATTTGAATTTCAAAATAATATCACTGACATTAAAATTCCACAAGGGTACAAACTTGTTTCATAAGACGCATCGCCACGGTTCACTAATATACACATCCCAACAATAAAAAATATCATTCAAAACAAATGGAACAAACTTGAAACACACACAAATATTCCCAAAACACAATTTATGAAAATACTATCATTATGTACTGATAGAGGATATTTTAAATTTAATGAAAAATTCTATATCCGAAAATTCGGATGCCCAATGGGATATCCTATAGCCCTGATTTCAGCAGATATTTACTTAGAAGATTTATTAGATACGGTAATACCTAAAATAATGTTTCATATACAAATTTGTTGATGGCATCATAACCGCTATTCCAACTAAGAACAATGAAAAAGATATAGTTTTAAAGGAATTTAACAAATACGCTTCCAGATTAAATTTAACTATAGAATTTGAAATAGAAAATAAAATACCATTTTTTAGATGTACTTTAAATATAAAAATCTAATGAGGAAATAGAAAAAAAATGGTGGCAAAAACCTATTCACTCTGGGAGATACATGCACTATACCTGCCAATGTCCAAAAAGATACAAAATTAACACAGCTAAAAATTTAATAAACTGAGCACGACAATTAACATCCCCTAAATACCAAAAAACAATAGAAAACAAAGTTGTAGATCAGCTCCTATCAAATGGTGACCCACATGAACTAGTCCTGCCTGTTACTAAAGCAAACAGAAACATTGACAGAACCACAACTCCATGAAACTAACAGCAAAAGATACTACACAATCCCATATATACTCACACTCTCAGAGAGAATATAAAAAACTCTAAAGAATAACAAAGACAAAAATGATAACGCAATTACATACAAAAACACAGCCACTTTATCTAAACTTTACACCAATACGAAAGACAAGGATTAAATATAACTACAATCTAATATAGTGTATGAAATTCCCTGTGAAGAAAATTGTGGGAAATCATATTTTGGAACTTCAGAACAGTATCTAAAAAAGAAGGGTGCATCAACAAAATATAAGGTACCTCTATAACAAACAACCCCAACAAACCTGACCAAACAGCTCTCACTACACATTTTAGACAAACAGGACATCATACATCGAGAAAAAATCAACTTCAAGCGAAATTTGAAAGAAATGATCACAATAGAAAAACAAGAATCAAGCCATTAATAAAAAATCAGATATACAAAATTTAAATTCATGCTACTCTAACCTAATAAATACATAAAGACACAATTAAAAAACAAAATAGAAATAGACAAAATATCAACAATAGACTGACTACCTACTGAGGGGAAAAAAAACCAAAACCGGTACATGTGGGGAAACCTAAACAAAGCTTACTCTCATTTCAAAACCGATTCAGTCCTTCCCTAAATCTGAAGATGGTAACATCATAATGTAAAACACACTGCAGTGGAGAATTGTAAGTAATATTTGTATTAAACCATATTTTGATTGTAATATTCATAAGTCAGATATTACACTATGAGCTTGTAGTTTTGTGACATTTATTCGAAGAGAATGTATGTTCTAAAAAAAAAACTATGTTTTTCTCATTGTAAGGAATGACTATGTAAACAATAAAGTTGCGAAATGTTGCTGAAAGATGTATTAGTACAAAGTTGTATTATTGAGTAATCCTCAAGACCCACCAAAAAGAAATATGTTTACTTGATGATATAACAGTCATGAAAAAAGTTATATATATATTGTAATCTTTTTTTTTTAATAAATAGTTGTTTTTTATGTATAGATGAATTAGTTATGTTTTTATTTTTATGTATCAACCTTCAATATTGTTCATTTGTTTTGTTGAACCAAAAAGCAAGCTAATCAATTTGGTTCGGTCACAAAAAACGTTGTTCAAAGCGTCAAGATGGCGGCACTATTATCATGATTGTATTTATAGTAAATTTAAGAAAAAACAGAAGTCGATAATAAATATTAAAGAAAAATATTCATAGAGAAAGTCATAACTGTTGTGCTACAATTAATGTTTACATCGAACATCTAGGCATGAGAATGGACAAAAGAGGGAGGGACTGGGTGTTTGGAATGGCAGACAAGAGGACGTCTCCTGGAAGCTGGTGGGGCAGGCCGCCTTTGTCGATGGTAGATATTTAGAAAGAAGATCAAAAGTCAACAGTCATCTAAGAAGCGTATATCATTGCAGGAAGAAAGACACTCTTTGCTTGGATCGCCGGTGGATTGGATGTATTCTGGAAGCAAGAATAGGATCAAGTCTTTGTCTACTGTTAGTGGTAGCATCTTCAGAACAAAGACATCGAGAACCATCATCCATCACAGAAGTATATATAATTGGTTAGTTTGCTCAACATAGAATAGAATATATAGCTGATAATGATGAGTAGGTAGTTGACTGTGTGTTAAATATATGTGGAGAAGATGATTAGGGGTGTTTACTGATATAAAAAATATTTAACCATTTTGTTTATTTGGTTATCGTTATTTTTTTTTTTAAATTATTTATATGAAAAGTTACTTCACAATCTATAATTATTTTATCATTTTTAATTGTTATTTCTTTCATTCTCATTAATTTTTTACTCTACTGTTTTTAAGTCAACTTTTTGTTGCCTATAATATTATTCTAAAGAAACTTGCTCCAGGGTTATCCTCCAGGGGTACAGAGTATATCCTAGGTTTATGTTGGCAACCCATCAAAATTTCTCTGAACAGTAAATAGTCTGAAAGCCTTATGATAGGCCAATTTGAGTTATACTAACCAGAATAGGACAGGAATCATTACATGAGTAATTTGATTATATCTTCAATTTGCACTAATATAACCGTTAAATGGCCCAAAAAGTCAAAATTTATTGGTTTTGAAGAACAATTACACTGAAGTAATTGAAAAACACAACTAAAATTACTGTAATTTTAAATACTCTATAAAATTACTCCTTTAAGTCAAGTAATCGTAATTACAATTACTATTACTTTTTGACACATAGTAACTACAATTACATTTAATTGAACACATATGTGTACGGATTATTTGAACATATTTCTTATAAGCAGAAATCCTAAAAGCTAAAATTAAATCATTATGTAAGTGCATTATCATAAAATTGATTTTATATTTATTTTCAGCATCTTTAAACACATGTAAATAAATCATACTAAATTATAAATCTAGACCAGGATTCTATCTTAAACTAGATATCATTTTCATATTTTTGGAGCAATTGTAAAACAGATTTTTTCCATTTAGGTATAAAGTCTTTGTAATTACAACTATAATTTCTTGTAATTACAATTATAATTACTTGTAAGTAAAAAATAAGAATTATATCAGAATGTAATTAGTAATTGAAATTACTTAGGCTCAGCTAACAGTAATTCACCAAGTATTTGCAATTAGAATCAATTGTAATTCTGCAATTCCAATTACAATAATTAGCAAATAATTGAAATTTAAATTATTTTTTCCCCCAACTCTGATACTAACTAACCAAACAAACAACCATTGAGGGAACTATACTGAACCTCCCATATAAAAAAGAAACACCTTATCAGCTCCAATATGATAAGAAGTCAAATTTTAGTGGGCTGCTTAGCAGTTTAAAATAATCATTCAATTACATTAAATTAGGTATGGTAAAATTTATAGACTGAATAACTCACATTCGTGCTGCTTCCTTTACAAGTTCCTGACAAGACAGTTCCTTAAGTTTTAACTTTTCTATTTCAGTTTTTGCTGCTTGCTTCGCCTTACCAACAGCACAGCCAAAATACCCCTGTGAAAGAACAAGAATCAAAGAACCCTTAAAAGAGTAAAATAAAATACTTTGGCCACTATAGAAGAGCTAAAGATAGCATAAATTAGTATACACAGTGAGAAATTACTGTTAACAAAAACACACCACATTAAATGTTTTATTAAGCACAAAGATTAATAAAACAACTATTGACTAAAGAAATTATTCCAAACATGAAAAGAATGTATGAAGGTAATTCCGAACGTAATGTACCCAAAACTAAGTATCCTTTGTTTTTTTTTATTTTAGTAAATACATAATTCTGTCACCCATCCAAGTACTAACCACGCCCGACGTTGCTTAGCTCTGGTGATCGGACGAGAACCAGTGTGTTCAACGTGTTATGGCCAGTGGCACAGAATTTTGTTAATTGTCTAAATTTAGAGCATTTTAAATGTTGAAATAGAGACTACATAAATTTCCTATTTGCCTACATTCCTTGCCACTATAATTAATGCATTTTTAAGACACTGTGACACACCTTCTATATGTCCATTTCATATCCATCTTTGCTATCTCCAAGAGAAAACTTTGAACCTTATTTTTCACATTTTTCTCAGAGATAAATCCTCTTCCCAGAAAAATTTATCATTGGGTGTCAAGGTGTAGGTCCGTGAAACAATTCTGATGTTAAATTTTAACAGGTAAATCCACCATATAAGTTCCTCAAAATTGGAATTGGTTTGAGATTGTTGACTATGGACAAAATGAAAACCTTAGTTAGGGGTCAAAGTTAAATATTACTTAAGCTGGACAGGAATTATCTGAGGAAAATCGCAGGGTTACATGAGTCACTGCAGATGTAATAAACATATGTTTAACCTCAAGCTTAAGGGATCACTTCTGAGAAGATTCCATAATGTCGAGGATGAAACATCATCTGCTAGTGTGACCAATATTCAGGGTTGAGGTGTGCACTGTTTGGCGTCGATCGCATCATGGACCCTAAGTAGATTGAATTGATCAATCCCTTAAGGGTACACATCATAAGCTTTAAAAAAGCTCATTATAATGTTGTAGTGTAGCTGATGTTACACTGTTGTAATGTTGATCTGACATGGAGGGAGGCGGGTCCCACCATATGTCAGAAATAACCAGGAAGGGGGTCATAAAAAAAAAAAAAAAAGTTTAGTTTAATACTCTGATTAACAAAATAGATGTAAAGATCTTCCAAGCAGTTGAGTCAGTTTAGCTTCCTCATCATTCCTACTGTGTAAGTAGATACATAAATAACAATATTTCAAGATTTAAGAATAAACTTTAATATTTTTATTTCATAATAAAAAATAATTTCTCATATGAGAATTAAACTTTTGGGCAGAGCCGTAGTTGAAATTGGTGTGTCATGAAAAATACTTCTGCTCATTGTTAAACAAAAGTGTTGGGTTGAATTTGAAAAATAAAAATCAATACTGGCCCATTTCCCCAGGTCACCTTAAAATTTGAGTCAAATTGGACGATCTGTTTTTGAAATATCTGTCCACTATTTTCACTTAAGCAAGCTTAAACATATTTTAATTAGGATACCTATTAACCTAGAAGCAGAAGGAATCCGTCAATAGCAAAAATAAAAATTACTTAAACAGGCTGGGGTGAAGACCATTTATTTTCTTTACTTAGAGTACATAAGAGCAAGCCCATAAAAGAATAACCAATTAAAAATAAGATATCTACCCCTTGATAGATGGTGCTAAATACCAACTATAACATGAAATATCTGGGATTTTTAGCTTCCACAAAAAATTGAAATTAATATTAATACATAGTAAAATAGTTGTCAGGAACTAAAGATAAAAAATTTCAAAAATATTTACATATGAAACTCCTGAAGGGTCAATCATATACATTTCTGGACCATCTTCTTCCGTGTATGTGCTGAGAATCACGCTGCACCCAAATGGCCTTACAGCACTGTAGAGGGTATATGCATGCATGTACATAGACACTCGTTCATTTAAGTATTTAAGAGGAATACTGCTCTTATATTGAGATCTGTAATTGGCAGCTTCCGTTCTAGCAACTTCTGCAACAGCCCTTGCGTCTGAAATCAGTCCAGCGACAGCCTGAAAATAAAATATATCGAAATAACATCAAATGTACTAGGGGAATATTTATGTATTAACTAAAAGATTAAGCAATACAAAAAATAAAAAGATACAAACCATTCCAATGTGTTTGTCAATAGTAAAGAGTCTTTTATTGGCACCCGGTTCATATAATTTTGATGTGACTAATTTCTCAACAGCTAAAACAACACCATCTTTACCTCGCAGACCAATGACAGTTCTATAAAAAGTAAAATTGAAACATTAATAATAAGATACCTTGATTCAACAGTGAATTTCACAAATAGTTTTAAACTAAAACATATTGGTCTTATGATATAAAAAAAAAAATGTGTTAAAATTATTAGCTTATATAAGTAATTTTTAAAACCATGAGGAAAACTTTTCTAAAACCTTAAAACATAATATAAAACAAAAGTAATACTCTAAATAAGGAAATAGGAGAGTGGTTCAGTTATATGCAAAGTTCTAATGTTGTACCATATCCTACACTCTTATTACTACAGCTTTAATTGAATCATAACTATATGCTTCTGCTGCACTTTTTCAAAAGATATATACAAACCTCCAAGCATCCTATTCAGTTCAGATCTGGCATAAACTCTGATCACTTAATAGCATTGGGTTATAATCAACAACAATCGACAATTTTCTCATAGTGTAAAAGTGAATACATTTCCACCACCATTTCAGAGTGATATTTGGAACTATAATCAAATTGTGTACTCTAAAATATGATAACTGACAACAGAGAAGTGGATAAATCATCAAGAAGTTTTGGAGAATGTATAACTAGGAAACTAGAACTGCAACCACAAACTCAATAAACAGAAATTTACATATAACTGATAGCTCAATGCATAGAAAATGGAAATTTATATGTTAGAGTGAAATGTTGAACATAAATGTCTCTTATGACTAAACACCAATGTGAAGAAATAGTTCAATAAAACATTTAAATATAAAAAATAATTTAATAAAGGACTCATGACAAGATTCTAGAAATAAAAATTAATATTATGACGGCTAGATGAATAAGTAACAAATAGTAAACAGCAAATCATAATTTTTAGTTCAGCCTAAATAAGTCACCTCATTAAGTATCATATCATGGTCCAAGAATATATAGACATTAAAACTAAATAGAAAACCACAAAATGCTGAGACCAACCAATAGATAAGTAACAAATTCTTTGATAAATAAAATTACCAATCATGAGTCAAATCCATAACAAACAGCATTATCAAATTATCAAAAAACAGTGTTTTAAATAATAGCAAAGGTTCTAAAACTAATGAATAAATTCCTTCTTCTAAAGATGTCTTGAATTCTAAATTCACAATGCTTGGTATAGAAGTTGTACTAACAATTACTGAATATAATGCTTACCCACTATTTTCAATAGCTTTCTGAGCATATTCAACTTGAAAAACTCTTCCATCTGGAGAAAACTGTGACGCTGACAAGTCATACTAGATAACAGATAAAAGTAACTTTGAAATACTTCACAATTCAATTTCAATATAAAATAACAATTAACTGCATACCAAGAATACTGAAAGGACAAGCATACACCTATATTGATTCAATAAATATAATTAACATACCCCAGTTCCTATTGAACTCATTGTAAATTTTCAAATAACCGTTCTGAAACAAACTGTTCTTCAAAAGCACAAATTCATGGGTTTAGAACCTCCCCAAAACCGTCTACTCACAAGCGCCAATGCTAACATCATCCATTTTCCTTGTCATTGAATGTAACTTTAATGCAATATAATCTATTACTTTTGGAAATGCCATTTAATGATACGATTTCATTATTGGTTTATATATTTTTTTCATGCATTTCATTAAAATAAAATCATGAGCTTGAAACCATAGAATAAATTGATCCTTTATTTAAATATAAATGTCTCTGGTTTAAAAATTATCGATTCTAACATAGTATATTTTGGAATAGATTATAAAGAAGTAGTATTTGATATGTCGAAGTTTTAATCAAAAGAAAAGTATACAACAAAGTAAGATTCTTTATTTAAAACAATCACGAAACAAATTCATTAGGAACTATCAGGTATATACATATATGTCTATTAGCACTCAAATTGAAGCTACGTAAATGTACCATATATTAGTTTTTAATGATTATCTTCGCTCGTTGTAGTTACAATAGTATACGACAAACAAATATCGTGAAAATAAATAAAATTATACCTCGTTATTTAAACAAAAAAATAGTCAGATTCTTGAAAAACTTTATCTTGGGAACAAATTAACGCAAAGATTTCTATGAGGGATCATATTTAAGCAAATTTATAGTATAGCACTTTGAAAAAAATTCAATTAATGTTTATCATGAGGTAAATATATTTTAAAATATTTTGGAATGAGTAAAAAGTGAGCGAATTGTTGGCTCTTCAGTTTTTAGAACAACAGTTTGTTATTTTTTAAAACCAACAACACAATCATTCTCAGAATGAAATTTTCTGGAAATTGATACCTCAAAAGATTTTTTATGATATCAAATAGGTACAAAATTTCGATTTTTAGCTTTTTTCCCGTATAACACGTATTGAGTTTTTTTTTTCAAAAGACACGTATAGGCCCGTACACCGTATGCTTTTTTTACCCACTAGATCCATCTCCCTACAACCGTTCTTTCTTCTCGACGGGACCGCTATTAGGCATTACTTCATGGAGTGAAATGGCTGAATGAAGCCTCATAGTTATCTTCGTATGGTTCTCATGGTCATTTGTTGCTTCTTATTTCTTTCCAGCTAGTCACTTCTTCTCGCCCTCTCTTCCGCTCTCAACCTTTATCTCTAGGAGAGGTGTGGCTCTGAGCATTTTGTCCATATTGACAAATAAACGTCTATATATTCCTAGAATTTTATTTTTTTTGTTTATAGTTTTGTTTACCTTCCGTTCACAATTTGATGTTGATTATTACCGCTTGTTTATGTTACTCCGTCTTTTACTTCCTACCTTTACTCAATTCTACTTCGCTCTGACCTCCTCGGAACGGTAAGTGTTTCTCTCACCAGTACACTCCTAACGCGACATCCTTTTTTCACTTGAGCATTTTGCACACTTGGACCCCTCCTGCGTTTCTTTTTTAAATCATGAGCCAAGGCAAGAAGACTTTAGATCTTTTAAAAAACCTGGATTTCAGTCCCTGATGGAATAGCTACAATTTAAAATTTCAATTCGAAATTGCGTTGAAAGTAATTGTAATGATTTTTGTTATTATCACATCCAATTACATAAAAATAATATAAATGGTCAACCATGAAATAAATGCTAACGAGACACCTTTTCGAAGACAAAAAAGTAGGGAACTCCTGGACAACTGCAAATATCTTTACCGCTACCCTATGTTGGTTCGAGTGCAGCATACGGCTTACCAAATTTTCAGAATTAATATTTACTCCCCAATTCACTTCGTTCTTCTGCGAAGCGTTTGAAAGTAAAAAGCTGTTTCTTCAATCGTAATGTGTGCAGGGCATTTTGCGGCATTGCCCAATTGAAAGCATAACAGGTAGGCTCTAACCCAAATGTGGACAATCCCCGGCCCGCGAGACATTTTGAAAACCCCAATTAAAAAAAATATTACACTTTAATAATATATTACGTTCAAGAAGTGGCTATCACGCACACCGCTTCATAGGAAACAGTTCGAAATGCAACAGTACGGTCCTAAAACGGAAACCATCTTTTTCCGGTATGATTTCGCATCTTTCCAAATTGTAGCTTTATATAACATGATTAAAGGGACAATAATAGCATAAAGCCATCTTCGACTCTAATTGGGACCTCAATGTTCGGCATAAGGAGTGAAAATAAGGATGCTACTTTAGCAGATTTGGCACTGATGTACTCTGTGTGAACATTAAACCGTAGATTTTTATCAATCATTACTCCTAGGTATTTTAAACACAGCTGAGAGCGAATCTCGTCACTATCTACTGCGACATTGATGTTTTCACTTTGCTTCTTGCTGGTAACAAGGAGTGCACTAGTCATGTGATCTGCAAGTTGCAATCCTACCGATGAAAGTCAACCTCGCATTACAGCAACAGCCTGATTGGCAATTAGGGTTACTTCTTCTACGTTCTACGTCACCACCATCACTGCAACAATACTTTTTAGAACGGTAAATATATTTTGGGATCCTTAATATTCCCACCAAAATAAGTCAGAAAGGAATAGAGATACAAGCACGAATTTCTCGAAAACACCTATGTGGATTTTCAGATATGCCAAATTGTTGAAAATAATATTTACTACAGCTGTTATTCTCCTCACATTTGGGATTAAATCCTTATTAACTTCAACGGAAAGTTGCTCTCAAGGGGCATGGCTTAATTCCCACCCGTAATTTTTGTTTAGAAGGAGACTAAGGTTATGGCAATACCTGTTGTCAACCAGCCTTCTGTGTACTTTGCTTATGTTCAATTCATGGGCATTGTTTTGTGTTATTGTGTATTAAACATTTTTTAATCAATTACGTGTGTACTTATTAAAGTCACTGTAAGTCACAACATCATCATGAAGAATTAGGTGATAAAAGAAATAGGTGTTTTGAAATGTACAAGCATTATTTTCATCTCAAAGTGGTAAGTGAAAGTTGCGTGATGTATGAGCCTTAATTTTACATTTCTATTTGCAAATTAGAATTACTAAATTTACTCCTCTAATAAAAAGTTTAATTTTTTGGTTAAAATCCGCAATCTGAAATTTTATCAATGTTTAATTTTTGACAGTGTGAAAAAAAACAACTTAAATCCAATGAATTTTTTAGTCCATCCAACGTTTCAATCGTAAACAGAAATAATACATCATTAATTACCAAACCATTTTTCAAAATGTGACCCAAATCAAAATTAGAACCACAAAATCACGTGAAATATTACTGGACGACTTGTTCAATAAACTATTGTTGCTATGGAAACCAACCTTTTTTTCAATATAGCGCTATTTTAATAATCATAGTTTTGTTGTAAATTAAGTTTTAATCTGTCAAAGTCTGTATTGATTGATGAAATAAACATTAATAATGTCTAAAAAGAAATTTAAAGCAAAAGTTACGAAGAAAATGAAGATGTGCTATGGAACCATCCCAGTACCTCCTAAACCAGTATTTAAGACAAGAGAAATACCGATCCTAATTCTGAAAAAACTGTGTAATTTGATGGACAACTATTCTCCAACCGAAAATAGCTCCAATGGACTGTTTTATGGAGCAGCGGGTCTTGGGTTTACTTTCACCAAATGCGCTAATTATCCTTTGTTCGAGCCCATAAGAGAGCGTTTGTTATATCAGGCTAAAGCGTATGCCGACGCCAGCTATGAATACACAACATCGCATGAACTACCGGCGGTATCTCTTCTGTTAGGAAAAGCAGGAATTTATGCAGTTGATGTCGTAATTTACAAATCGTTGGGTAAGCATAATATATGTGACTTAATGCTTTTCCAAATTTAATTCGTTAATTTGACTTATGTAGTTTTGACATAAGGCCGTCAAAACATTTAAAACTTTTTTAAACAGAAGGTAGGTATTATTCCTCCCTCTATTGGAAAACCTGAAAAAAAAAATAAATGTTCTTCAAATTTAAGCGAGATATACCAATTTTGTTGTAAGTTTTTCACCCCGCAATGCTGGTGACTTTGGTACACCCTCTTTTATCATTAATTCCTAAGATATAAATGTCGTTGTACCATTATCACCCGTTCTTTTCATTCTTTAGAGGTTCTAGAAGGTTCCAGAGCGTAAGACAATTTTTTTTTTAATAATCTAGCCTAATTAAAGAAAAGATTGCTAATTGGATTTCTTAGTTTGTCTGAACCATTAAAGGAAATAATAATATGGTGAATAAAACACATTTTCTTGGTTGAAAAATATTTATTTTCGATGTGGTCCTCCCCAAGTGATCTAGAAACAGAATGTGGCCCTACCCCAGGAGCATTAAAAAAATTTGGGGCCCACTCTAGGAACATCTAACAAGAGATGTCATCATCCTCAGGAACAAATTCAATCGTTTTTTTCTTAGCCTAACTTAAACAGCTTCTTCTCTTGAACGTTGAAGTATCTTTTGTTCAGTATTATTCCTGTAGAAATATCTTGTAATTTCTCCTGGTAGACACGAGGTATTTCGTTAAACTACTACCCAGTAAAAAGAGAGAAAACACGGTCAATTTGAGTAAAGAAGTTTGTACCATAATCACCCCTTTGATAAAAATAGTAGAAATTTATTGTAATAAAGCGCCGCCCTCCCATAAATTGCGCATGTTTTGGCATTTAATGTAAAATTATGGAATAATATAATCGGGATCCACTTTAGAATAATATTATTAACAACGAAAAATTTCTCACATGAACATTTCACAACCAGTGAGGACTCGGCTACAGATGATCGGAAGATTTTGTCGAATGTTATGTTATTGTTAATTCAAAAAACAAAAAAAAAAAACACGCGATCAGGATAAAGAAATGTTGAGAACCCGACTGTTGGTACTGCTAGGGCAACCTTTAAGCGAACTCTAGAAACCTCCTGCACTTATCTGGCACATTTTTCAAGCCCACCAGAACTGTTCAAAAACCACATTTTCTCCATCCGTGCCATAGTTACCCCATTTTACTTTTTTTTTTCTTATATCTGATAAAATAAAATATTATTTTATTTATTATTATATTGTTATGATCAGCTTTTCCAATGGCCAAGAACATTGAAAAACTATTCCCTTCCATTTTAATTCCGATCGATTTTTTTCGGTGTAAGCAATATCCATTTTACTGAGTATAACGTGAGTAGAAAGTAGCCATTGCCAGTCCTAACCACCAAACTGTTTTTGTTATAATATTGATGAAAATGTTGAGGAAACTAGTAATGAATCAATTGGTTAGAAGAATATAAATCGATGCTTTATTTTGAACCATATATTACAATAATAACTAAAAAATTGAACAATATAAGTAGACTACATCACTGTTCACTCACTGCCGACTAGATTAGGCGCTTTTAAACTATCGACGATAAAAAGAAATTTCGAAGAAGATATTGAACATCCTGGTCATCCTATTTTTGTCGTTTGGACCTATTCAAAGCTCTCCACATCGAAATGGATCATCAAACCTGCAGAGTTCAAACAATTTCAACCTATCATTATAGGGTTTGATAAATCGTCTGTCATTCGGCATAAAGATGGCTCCTAGTGAATACAAAAGAATTTTTGAAGAGATTCTTAAAGGTTTCTACGCCATAATATCTTACTTCAATGATATCGTTGTCCATGGCAGTTCAATCAATGAGTGCTGAAAACGCCTACATAATTGTCTGAAACGTTTAAAGAAATACGACTGCTTTCATAAAAATTAAAAACGAAATTTCCAGTTATAGAGTTCTTTCACATTTCGACCCTCAATAACGAACGATCATCAATGCTAGCCCGACCGAAGTTGCAGCTGTACTTTCACACCAGGTCATCAGCAGTGAAGATAAGTCTGTGTTCATCCAAGCATACGTTTGTCTCACATTCATCGATCTCAGCGGAACAAAACTACCGTTAGCTGGACAAAGAGGTACTAGCGATTGTATTTGGGATTAAAGCCACTTCTATATGTACATGTATGGGGAAAAACATTCAACTACTCTCGAATTCTCAACCAATTAGCCACATTACCAGCCATGAAGTCTCCGCGTCTTCTTGAGTACGCTTGATTTCTATCCCAGTACGACAATGACGTCCAATTCAAAACGGAATCGAATAACAAAAATGTTGACTATTTGTCAAGAGCACCCCTTAAGCAGACTCGCTCATCCATGGATTATATCCTTGGTTATGAAGTTCACAAAATTTGTACAGTCTATTAACACAATTTAAAATGAGAGCATCACAGCGGAAAAAGAAAAGCATGAACATCGTGCAAAAATTAAATGTGACCTGATAAATGGTAATTAAGTAGATTTTGTCAACAGTTTTGATCAACTGATATACGCTTGATTTAGGCATTCCTTTCATAGATCAAAGTGTTGTTATCCCATCCTCGCCACTAGTTTTATAACGTTGGTGAAATTAGCAGTAAATCAATTGGTAGAACAATACAAATTGGCATTTTATTTTGAACTAAATATCATAAACATAACAAAACATTTGAAACATATATAAACAACAATGTGACTAGGCAACAACATGAGTCACTTAATTCCAACTAGATTAGACGCTTATAGATTATAACATTTTTAACAACTTACTCTTTTAGGTTCAGATCAAAATTCCGGTATTATGAGAAGAATATACAATAAATATAATACAACTGGGGCCAAGAATTTTCCCAAACAAAAAGTGAAACTGAGAGACACCGTAAGTTCCCTCTTATTTGTCATATATATGGATGAAATCCATAAAGATTTTCAATGTATTTGAATTCGATTAGTAGATTATTAAAAGGATGTCCAGCTGAGAGGTACTTGAAATTTTGTAGGGATTTTCCCGTTTGGTGTTGTTAATAACAATAGTAACACGTTGAAGATTGACCCTAAAGTATCAAATAGGATATCTAAAGCCAACCAAGGCAGTTGCTCTTAGTGTAACATCATCAGTAGGCCATAGATATGTTGGAAACATGTCTGTGAACCTCCCAACCCTCACTGTGGATATCAAAAGGGGATTGTTATTGCAAGCCGATTGGGTGACAGATGCCAATATTGCCGATATTCCTGCGGAACCGTAGAGAAGACCACGATGAACCGGATACGAAAACGGATAGGAGGGAGAAAAGGCAAAGTCCTTCAAGAAATAAGCCAGCTTAACATGAATAGAGAGTAATAGCGCATTAGATTGAAGCTCTCTGCTGCTAGAAATGACATGAAGAGGAAAAAGAAAACAATTGGGAATAAGTCAGAATGAACCAGGTGACGAGAGATATCCAATGGATTTTTCCAAGGAATAATGTCAAATGATAAGCTGTAAAGTAGCAATAAATAAAATTAATGGCGGTACTAGAGTACAAAACAAGCTTCAGCGACGGTAAATTCAGAAAACTTATTTTTACTGTCATTTTATTGGCACTGTTAATATTGGGAGGGACGTATTCAGCAAGTGTGCCTATTGGTCCTTTTTACCAGCTATTATTATTACTACTTTAATTAAATCACCAGTTGTCGACAGTTATCCCTCGATCACCACCAACTTTAATGTAGCATCAGCACTAATCCCCCACCACTATATATATATATGTCTCCCTACTTAGTCTAGCTAGCATTAGAGTACGTGTCATTAGCTCAGTAGCACTTGTTATGTAAACATTCTTTTTTGTATTATACCAATAAAGTTTTTTTTAAGTGTTTCATGAGTAATAGTTCATATTTGAGTTCACAATATCCTTTTTAATGGTGGTCAGAACTATACTGACCTGTAACCACACTGTATATGTGACAGGTTTTTAATACTATCTTATCTACTAATGTAAAAACAGATTTTAAATAAATTTTAAGAAGAAATAAAAAATGTTGACGAAAATGATTACAACGGCGATAGATCCATTTCACTAATCCATCATAGGCTTAAAACAATACACTCTTTCCACGAAGATTGTTTTGAATAGATTTAAGTTATTGAATAGGTTTTAATAATTTCACTAGCAAGAGATTAGTTGAAAGGTATAAACATTCTTCAGCGTTCGTAGCTATGTAACTTTAAATGTAACAAGCTTTTTATTAGTGAAAGTATAAAGTATTTTTATTCAGTACGAACAATTGACAAAAGAACTTCCCTATGTTTCCTTCAAAGGATTATACGGACGTTCAAGCATACTCTAGATTACTATCTTAAGAAAAATGGTACCAACTATCTTTTTTAAAATACCAATAGTAATAACCTCTTACCTCTGTGTTACCCCTATGTTGTGTTTCTTTTGAACTGTTAAAATTATGTTTTAACAGGTTTTGATGAAAAAGCAAGAGAATGTCTTCACCTGTTCCATGCACAAGGAGCACAGTGTTTAGTTCCTAACTATAAATCTGATGGTGGTGAAGACTTGTGGAATGGCCGCGCTAGCTACCTGACATACGCCATTTTTATAAAACGGAATTTTAAAGAATTTATTACGCCACAATTTTTTTATCCATATCTTGACCTAATGATCAAGTCATGCAAAGACTATGCCAAGAAAAAATATTCCCTTTCACCTCTGGCGTACGCTTATTATGATATGCAAAACACAGGTACAAGAGAAAGAAACGTTCTTTCTACTAGTATAACTACCAATTTTATCAATATAAATGCATTGAGTTGACATTTTATACTTTCTTAGGGATATCTCTCATGATTTCGCCAGTAGGTCCTCTGTCCATCATTTTTTTAGAGCCATTTTTACAACACAGTTTTAACTTTGAGATGGAAACATAAAATACATCTCAATTTATCACCATCTTTACTCCTAAATATTCAAAATGTGTTGATGCGGTTATAAGGTTTATTTTTCTAATTCTGTAGGGATGTAGGAAAAATACTGAAAATCCCACTAATTATTTAATCATCAAATGCTTGTAATTAATGGGTTATTAATATTTGTCCTTGAGCAGGTCTTGTACAAAAAATTAGGAATTATGTTCTAAAAATTGATGTAATTTATTAAATTATCTAATGATTTTTATGTGTGTATAAACAAAACTTATCCATAGGACAAAATATTTTAGTTATATGTGAAAAAAAACAACAGAAGGGAACATTTTAACTACCTTTTGCCTTTTCTGTCAATTCATTTTTTGTGAGGATAGAAAAAAAAACACAATTGTTTAAGATTAGATTGTAGAGAGGCAATCACTTAAAAAAATGAGGAGGAATTAATTACTATTATTTCAAATAAAATATTTATGAAAATTGAAGAAAATAATAATGTATCCCTTGTGCATTAATTTGTACGTTTTATTCAGGTTTTTAAAATAAATTTTATTTTTCTAAAAAACTTTTAGAAATAAAGTATTATGTATTTTTTCCTTGACTAGGAATATTACATGGACTTGGTGGAATACTTTTGATCATTCTTTGTTTTCCTAAATATTTGGATAAACATCCTGGTTTGGATGAAGATCTTAAACAAACAATTGACAACGTTTTACTCCGCCAAAAAGCTAATGGTGAATTCTTTCCTCTAATGAACAGTAATATTGTGATTCCAGGGGACATTTTGAAATGGAGAAGTGGGGCTCCAGGTAATCTTACTGTGTATTGTACAATTTGTATAAGCATATTTTAGTTAAATAAAGTGTTTAAGGTTAATAAAATTTGTAAATACTTCTACAATATTTATTGTATAGTCAATTAAAGGTTTGGCATACTTTCTAAGACATTACTTTTAGCATTGTCTTAATTTGCAAGTGTGCCCAAAAGTGAAGTAAAATAAATTAGGATTCAATAAAATTTCACTTTATAATCAAATTTGTGAATGGAGAAATTTAGTCCGATTTGAATTTAATATAATTTTTTTGCAGCTTTATCACTAAATTTCATAATTCAATAAAATAATTTTATTACGATTTTATAAAAATATTATTGTAGTATTTTTGTTAATTGATAAAATAGAAGTTTTTAATAAGTTGTTAATTAAGTTGTTTAAATATTAATTTTTTTTTGGCTCCACTGTTGATTCTTGCCCTCTGGTATAGTTTGGTTCTGATTGCAGTTAATTGTGGTCCCTACTATAAACATTTAGTTTATACACCCCAGATCTGCTTTTATCTTTTATTTTAAGTAAACAATAATTTATTATATACTCTGTATAAGGCTCTAAAACTGTCTTACTAAAAATTTGAGCAGAAGTAGTTCTATTCTATAAAGGATTAAAATTCAAATCAATTAACCAATAGCATGGCAGTGGCCTATCAGACCCAGTTACTATTTATTTGCCTATTTTATCTCAATCAAATAAGTTCATAAGGTATTATATTCCAGTTTTAATATTTACTAGCTAATGAATCAGAAAAACAAAAAGTGTTTGTAAAATAACAACAAAACTTGTATTAAAAGATATTACTAATAATACTTATATTGAAAAAAAAATAAGCAATATGTAATCCATGTCTTAATAGCTAACCGTGAATTTATATGTATGAATACTGATTATTAAGAAGATAAGCCATAAAAAAATAAAAATAGAGTACCTATGCTTTGATTGTTTTGAATCCAGAACCGGAAATGATGTTATTACACATTTCAATTTTAATCTTTTATTAAGGTACAGCTAATTATGGCACTAGGAAACAAATATTTATTCAAAGAACAATTTTTATTCTATGAATGTTCAATAATTTCTATTGAGTAATCTTTTTAAATAAAAATTATTTGAAAACAGTCATTCTTTAATTTTTTCAAACTAAAAGTATTTCATAACATTTATATGAAACTTTTACTTAAAGTTAGGATTAGTTGTGATTTTAAAAGTGAAAGTTACTGTTATTGTGAAGTTTATTAAAAACAATGAATCCAGAAGAGGTGTAGCCTTGAGCATTTTGCTCATGATGGAAAATAAACATCTATATTTTTTAAGTATTTCTTCTATTTTTTTTGTCCTTTTGTCAACCCTTTGATGTAGCTATTGCTGCTTGTCTATTATTTCCCTTTTACCACCCCACCTAAGCCCAATTTAGTTTTGCTCTGGCCTCCTCACAACGGTAGAAATGAGCATTTCCCTCACCAGTAAACTCTTAACGTGACATCTTTTTTCTTCTCATTTGAGCATTTTACTCATCTGAACACCTCCTGTGTTTCTTATATTAAATCATGAGCTATAGCAAGAAGATCTTAGATCCTTTACGAAATTCGGATTCTTCAGCAGAGAAAGTAATCATAAATATTTTCATCATCATCACATCCAATTATATATATATAAAAAAAGAGTACAAATGGTTAAAATCTCATGGGACACCTTTAGGGGACAAAAAAAAGTAGGACACTCCTGCCGGGTTAATAGCCATCTCAACTCTGGCTTATTACTCTCAAATAATTTTCTTCTTAGTTAGAATGCCTCTTACTAATATTGGCTATCTTATTTTATTTATGAGAGCCATAGGCATGTGATATCAAATATCGCAATAACCAACCAAATGGAGATGAATGTTTCTTTTATATATGTAGAATTAGGTTTTAAAATATTTAGTCAAAATATGGGCAGTGGGTTAGTTTCACATTTAATAAAATTACCATTTTTGATCTGTTACATTTTATCTCAGGAAAAAGAACTGAATACTGATGGGCACATAGGAGATTGTGACTCGAAGTCAGAATCTGAAACTGCCTTCATCCAGTCACACTTATAGCCTAATTTCCGTACATATAGTTGTTACTGTATGGACAAGAAGAGTTTTAATTGAAAGTATATATTGTTTATTGGTAAAATATGCAAACATTAGCTCACACTAAATATCTTGGCTCTGATTAACTCAATAAACAGATTATGAATCCACATATATGTATTGCGTTGTTTTTTCAGGTATACTTTTTTGTTTTGTTTTTTTAAATGATCAGATCTTCCCATTCCTTTTATATCGCCAGTCTGACAGGCACCATTATCTTGCTACATAGAATGCATCTATATTTTCATAGGATATCGACTGGAAAAACTTGTAAAATTATGAGTTACATGATATTTTAGACCTTTAGATTATTTTACTTTATTTGTAAGGGTATTATATATATTATTGTTTAATTTATTTAAGAAAAAGCTACATTTAAGTGAGATGAGTCCATATTTTATTTGCTGTTGTGAATTATTCAGAATCTATCGTTATATATAGGATAATTTTATACTTCTAATCCATCATTGAACAAATTATGTTTAGGTCTTTTACATCTAATGGCCAAGGCATATTTAAGGTGGGGACATTCCAGATATCTGTATAGCTGCATGTTGATTGCTGATCTAATATGGGATTATGGTTTAAAGTTTCTTCTAACAGATGGTCGTAATGGATGTGGTCTTGGTATGTTTTTATTTTTTCTAAATTAAATTTTAAGTGACACTTTGGTAATTACAGTTTTAGCATAGTTTCTTCAATGAATTATTGACTAAATAATAAAAATAATTGTGTTGATATCATTTGTTGTAGTTTAAATAATTTATTTCTCTAATTTTTTTGGAACAATAATTTCTAATATTAATCAGTTTTAATTTTTCAAAAGATGAACACGAGACCAGCATGTAAAATGTATTGTAAAATGTCATTAGAGTGCTACCAATGGGTAGTTTCTCTACAAACCTGCAACACTCCAATTTAACTTAGATCAGATTTACTAAATGTATTATAATGTACAGTTGTAAATAGCAATAAATAAATATTAAAAAAAAAATATTTCAAATAAATAATAAACATTTTTTTTTTACTCATATTTAATTATTTTACTCTTTAGACTGTATATAATTGTTAACAATTGTTCTCTTGTTCATATATTTTTTACCCTTTATTTTATTATTTACAATTATTTTTATCCCATCCTATTCCTGTTTTAACTATTATATTACCTTATTATAATCGCATATATTTAATATATTTTGTGATTGTTCCTTTTGTACCTAATTTTTCCCTTAAAAACTGTTGCATCCTCACCTTTTAAACCTACTCCCTCCATATCAAATTATACTCCATTCTGAAACCACCAAAAGTCCAGTGAGCATCTCTATCATTTCTCTTTTTATGATCTCATTTCAAAAAGTACTTTATTGAAACACTGGTGGACTTATGAATGCAAAGTTTACCGAACTCCGGCAGCATATTAAAATGAACCATGACATCTATGCAATCGTAGAGGCAGGAGCTGCAACTGATAACATTGTGGAGTTCCTACATGATGGCTACCAGAACTATGTCCTCCCCAGAAGCCGCCAGTGCTTGTCAGGGATTATGGTAGTAACCAAGTCAAACCTAATTGAGCAGTTCTCAATAAGGAAAGAAAAGTGCAACAATGACAAACTCGAAGCAGTCAAACTAAAAGTTTGGAATGGAAGTTCATACCAACGTCTCTTTTTTGTGTACAAACCCTCTCTCACCTGGATTGAGGACACGTGGGATCGCCATTGCATGCTGCTTGACTTGAATGCTCCATCTACTAAGATGAGATTATAACCACACGTGATCTGTCAGGATGGTATTGCAGCACATACTTTAATCTCTCAATCACTCGAATATCGTTTCCCCTCTTCCCTAGAAAAATCTAATCAAGATAGGTGAAACTAATTTAACTTCTGGCTGAGATAATGTACATTTCCTATACAAATACTTCGCAGCACCAAGCAACTTTGTACTGAAGACAAAAACTAAGGAATTCAAAACAACTGGTATTCATCTGGAGTATTTCAACGTGTTCATATGTGGGACAGCACGATCTGCTCATTAATGACATTTCCTGGAGTGAGATAGATATGGCGCTCTATTAGAAGAAGGGAAAAAGGGCTGGTCTGGATGAACTTCTGCCAGAATCCCTAATTAACTTAGTCCCCATTGCCAAACATACAGTAACAACCTTCCTCAACCTGATATGGCAGAAGCACTTTCCTGAAAGCTGAAGAAAGGCTGAAATTGTACCTATTCTTAAGAAAAGCAAACCTGCAGATAACCCATCAAGTTACCACCAATTGTGAGTGTCTTTTCAAATATTTATGAGAGGTTGGTGCTGGGGCACCTCCAAAAGTTCCTGGACTGATATGGTCTCTTTTCTACAAACAGGGAGGGTTTAGGGCTTCGAAAGAATAGGAACACCACGGAGCAAGTGTTAAATTTAACAAAACAAAATAAGGAGGGTTTCCATCACAAGAAGATTACCATGTCTACATTTGCAGATTTCAGGATAACTTATGACAGAGTTAATCAGAAGTTATTGGTGCAGAAAGTATACAACTTGGGACTGTGGGGTTGACTTTTTGCTTCATTTAGGTTGTTCTTTACGCAAAGATTCATAAGAGTGTGTTACCAGGAAGAAATCTCATCTTTTCGACAAACCCAAAATGGTGTAGTGCAAGGGTCAGTGTTAAACCTACACTCTTCAATATAATGATTGATGATGTGATTTCTACAGTGTCCTTCGCTCCAGGAGTTCATACGTTATTGTATGTGGGCAACTTGTTTGTCTGGGTATCATTAAAAAACATCCCTGCACTCAAGTCAGCCTTAAGTGTTGCACTAAGGCATCTTTCAAACTGGGGATCACAAAATGATATTCAAGGAAATCAACACCTTGAAGACTGAATTCCAGCTTTTTACTGTTAACTAAAAGACACTCTTTCTCGCTATCACTTGATGGTAATATGTTGAGGCAAACCATGTATCTTGATATCAAGCTGTATATCCAGTTAATATGGATAGCTCATAGTGAGAATAACGCATTGAAAGAGACAGGAGGTTGGACCTTTTGAAGAAACTGACGGGAACCTGATAGGGAGCCACCCAAGACGTGCTAGCATTATCCCACAAGACCTATGTGAGACCTGCAATGGAGTACGGAGGTGAGCTGTTGGTGATTGCTGCTTCTGATTTGACTTTTAAAAAGCTTAATGTAGCTCAAAACCATGCACTGAGAATAATCACAGGTTGTGCTAAGTCAGTGCCTATTTCAGTAATTGAGCTTCAGACAGAAATTGAACATATAAAATATAGACAAGAATTGGCTGCATTAGCCTTTAGTGAATGAACAGTTCCCATCAGCTTAAGACCCAATTCCTCGCCACACTGCCAGCCACAGCACAATTTACACAAGCCTATCATCGCCAGCCTCTAAGCAGAATACTCCATCAAATGAACTCAAGGCCATTGCATTAGAAACTTTGCATAATTGATTTCTGGAGAAAGAACCACTACATATCAATGGATCAGCCATTGGAGCAAGAGGATAGGGAGATTCAGTTGCTGCTAATAAAGCAGTTACTGGTCATAATTACTTGGGAGCCCATCTATGTAAAATTGGAGTAAGAGATAATCCTGGGTGCTTGTTTTGCTTTGAGTCAAATATGACATCCAGTTACTTATATGACTGTCCTTGCCTTGAGGACATAAGAAAAAGTTTCAATGACAAGACCAATTGATCAAAATTCACAATACTTTTTTGGGTAGCTGGAACCCTTATGACAGAAGAGCCATCCATGACCCTGTGACGTAGAGAAAAAAAATCTTTTACTTATCTATTCACCTACCTCCCTGATTTGTTATTGCACCATACTTACGCCTCATTCACTTTTTCTTTTAATTCTATCATGTTTGTTACTACTTCTATTAAGTATCATTTCCCTATTGATCACTCTTGTGGTGCATTAGTAACTCTGGCCCTCATTATTACACCATTATTGATTAGTATCATATTATTTATATATTTTAAATTTACTGTATCCTTTTTAATATATTTTTTATACTATTTCTATGTATATTCCTGTTTTTTTTATCCTATTTTACAATATTTTTATCTTGTTCTCAATAAGTTCTGATGAAGACATACAGTGTGGGACAAACTTTACTAATAAATAGTTTTTCTACTATTTGTGTACCTTTCTTGACCACTTGGACCATCTTCTTACAATCAATTACATACAGTCAACTAGTAATCTTATTTATTATTTAAAGAAATAATTTTTTAATGAGAGCGCTCTGTCATGAGGCACACCAAGGCTGGTTCTATTAGGTTAATCCGGCTTTGGCAAGTAGTCAATGCATTATTATCATTAATGAATATTAACAACAGAATATGGTAGAGTTGTTAGTGAATTCAAATCTTTTAAGTTTTTACCACTTCTTATCCAGTTAATAATTGTGTTAACCCTATAACTGAAAAACATTATTGGTTACTTACCCCTCTATTTGTTCTGTATATATAAATTCCTAAAAATGGTTTCTATTAAAAGTTCAAGGTCATTTTTTCCCATATATTTGCTTGCAGTATGTGGTTAAATGTATTTTATCCATCCTTGATCAAAGAAAGAATTTCATTGTAAGGATTTCTAAGAAGAATATATTGAAACTCTACCTAATTCTATAGATATTTGTTCTGGGTCATGCATTTATTCTTTCCTGTTTGAGGAATTATTAAAGTAATGAACAATTTGAATGGATGTAGAAAGTAGAATGAAAAAAATGAATAAATGAAATTTCTAGAAAGTAAATGAAAGGTCTTTTTATAGCTTTTAAAAAAGTCATTAAGAACATGATTAGGCTAATAGGGAGAGACCAAAGGCCCTTGAACAAAGTTTCCACAGGCTCATGGGGCAGATGTTTCATCACCACCATTAAATATATAATTCACCACAGAAATCCTACCTAGACCTTAATAATTTGCGCAGAAAACAACAAAACAAACAATTTAAGGATATTACATAATTATATTATGATATATAAAGTTTGCTCTATTTATATAGAAATTAAACCAGTTCGTCTGATGGGTTTGATCTCTTTTGACTCCCTAGTTGGGTCTGAATACAATGAAATGTTTTTGACATATATCCATCTCAATGGCACATATCAGAGTTCATCAAATAAAACCTTACTATATGAAATTTGTTTTTCCATGTTTAGAATTATGTCAGCTTGTTATGTATACTTTTAAGATTGTCATATTTATTGAGCATAATAATCGGAATACTTTTGCATACTAGAAATTATTCTTTTATTGTCTGTTGGAGCTATAGATTTTAAGCAGTAATTGTATACAAGATAAATATTTTTATGTGGGATCTAGGAGGTTTGTATGCAAAGCTGATTTGGTTAACTTATCCTCTATATTTCTATTTATCCCATGAACTTATCATGTGGATGTTAGTTTTTTTCTCTGTGTCTAATAGTTTCTTCTTTTTATTATCTAATCATCTTCCATTAAACTTGTAATAGAAGAAATCATAGGCATAGTCTACATTTAACTTAAATGTATGTAATACCTTGCTGATGACATGTTTTATTACTAAGTTATATAAAACTGGGGAATAGGATTTTCTTTGTTTTAGATCAGAACATACCATAATCTTTTCAGCATAAAAATTACTAATTCAGAATCTATTAAATGTTTATAACATACATCCATAAAAATTTCTTTGGTATTCCTTGTTCTATCAAAATATTATACTTTTTATGTTCATAAATAATAAAATAAATCAATAAATATAAAATACAATTAAGGAAACACATAAACTAATTATACAGCTAAACTATCCATGTTACTGCATACTATTAATTCTTAACTGTTGTTCATCTGTTTGAAGTAGATTTATGAGAATTTTCATATCCATATTTTTTTATGTTCTTAGATAATTATCTGTAAATAGAATGTGTTAAAAATCTATTTCATTGTTTTCAGAACTTATGTTTTTTATAAGATCCATATTTTGCCTGATAGTTGCTATTTGGTTGAGCGTAATATAATAAAATTAAAAATCAAGTTTTAATGAAACCACATATGTAATTTTTTTTTTTATTTTGTAAAATAATGACCATGCTATTACTTTAAATAAACTTGTTGTTAGGGAAATGAAATACTTCTTCAAATATGTTTCTAAGGTGTGTTTAATTTTTTTATTCATTTTTATTTTTTTTGCATATCTCAAAAAAGGAATGTGACCATTTATAATTAGGGATTGATGTACTAACTATGATCTAAAATATTTTTTTCAGGACTTGACCATGGCTTAGTAGGAAACATTTATGGACTATTGATCCTTTATCGAATGACAAAATATCCAATATATCTACAGCAAGCTCACTTATGCTCATTGGTATTGAAGGATGAAAAGTATTACAAGAATTTACTTAACAAAGATAATGTTTTTTCTCTTTTCAATGGCATATCTGGAATCATTGTATATCTTTTGGACACCATTAATGTTGAGGATGCTGAATTTCCAATTTTGCCTGTATTTTATTTTCTTGACGAATCATGATGTTTTAAGCAATAAACAATACCATATTAATGTCATAAACAATTTCATTTGTGGTTCTTATTTTTACTAGTTAAAAGTTATGGTAAAAGCGATTTATGCTAGTGTTAACTTTAAATTAATTATTTTACAGATCATAACAAAGCAAGATTATTATCCACATGCATTAAATTTAATGTATCAAAACTGACAATGAAAGAAAAGAAAAGAGAGTGGGCATAAAAAAGAAAAAAAAATTGGTAGGCATCATAGTGAATATTTACATATCCTCACTTTTATCCAAACATTTTCAGGAGGGTATATTTTGCATTTTATTTTGTTTCAAAAGTTTGTTTTTGGAAAAAAAATACCATATGTTTATATTTTTTAGAACTTTCTGAGAACCTGTATCTTTTCTGATTATCATTCAAACTGGTAAACTAATCAGTATGAATGACTCTTCCAGCAGAAAATATCTAATTTGTAAAAGTCACTTTTTATACATAACACCAAGGATACTTACATTTCTTAACTACCATCTGACAATACGATCATTGATTATCTTTCAATGAATTATACTATTTTTTATTTTACTTATCTATAAATAAATACATTTATGATTTGTTTCACTATCTTTTCATGTTTTTTGAACTTTTTAAGGGGTTAAAACTACAAGAGTTCAACCAAGATAAGATAGTCTGTTGTAGTGAGAGAACCACACATGCCTAGCCTTATCATACTCATCTTCACATTAATATGTGAACTATTAAAACTATGAAATATTACATAATTGCAGATTTTTTTTCCACTACTTTTTAAAAAGTTTTTTCCTTTTTTTTCAATGATGATTTAAAGGAATTTATATCAAAATCTCTACTATATCCTGTAAACATAGCCTTTAATTTAGGCTCATAGTTTTTAATTGGATTAAACTCAGGATGGTATGGAAGTAATATTTTTTCCAGGCATAAAAGATTTGGGATTTAGCCTGAAAAACTAGATTTATCTAAAATTCGTCTTACAGATCTTTCCGAAACTATTTTTCTGCAGGAAACATGTTTTGATTTGGTTTGCTTCTACCTTGTTTTACTTTTCTGGAAATGAATCACAAACCTTAAACCTCTTAATAACTTTGTAACCATAATGTATGTGCTTTCTATGGAGATAACTAATATAACTACTTATCTTCTCTAACATGAAGCTGTAAAACTACTGAAAATGGAATGAGGTAATAGTTTCTAGGCAAGTCCCATCCCTCTATTGGCTTACACACTTTGCTTATACTCTAGTTGGGACCAAATTTGGGTATCATTGATAAGGCAGAAGACCCTTTATTAATTTCATACCTTACAGCCCACAACTTTGTTTTCTTTAAACAATATGTTTTCTTTAAACTTCATTATAATACGAAACCATAATGAAGAATTGATATTTTTTGTATTAAACAAACTTGATATCTGTGAGAAATTAAAATGTATTTCATTAATTTTTTTATTTACATTCATATACAAAACACTGTATATCTAAAATAACAATAGATTAAAAATAATTACAATGAAAGTTTAAAATGTATAAATTAAATAGATTGCTTTAAACTTAAGATACATAAGAAACTTTATAAACACTTCAAAATCAAAATTAGTGTTTCAGTTCACATACATACAATAATATAGGAATATTACTTTTCTCCAAATTTTAAATAACCATGTGTAGATTAATAAACAGTATCATACCGGTAATTAATATTAGCAGATTAGTTTATCGTTTCTTAAGAATATTAGATTTTTATTGTGTCAAAACAATCTTTAAAACAAATTATTGGTTATTTACAAAATATTATTAATGTTAAATACATATCATCTTTGGTTAATTGTACTTATAAAAAATATTATTTTTATACAATCTTATCATTTTGTAAATCAAGACAGAAAAAGAAACTAATTACAATTTAATTTAAAAAATCATTAAAAAGAAATACCTAATATAATGTAAAACTATAATTAATACAACATTTTAAAAAAAAAGAAAAAAAAGCAAACTACTATAAAAAAAGAAGATAAAAATCACAGTATTATTACTTTGGTAAAAAAAACTCTTTACCCATTTTAATTAAATATTATAAAAATTACTAGAATTTTCTTTTGTTTCCTTAAATTCATTTAATTTCCATCTACTAATGAATTTTGCAATAATTACTGAAACCATAAATAGTGATAATACAGAGCCTAATAGAAAAGAATTAATAACTAAGTTGTTCTGGGGTGTCTTCAGGTCAAGATTATCTTTTTTTAATACTAAGATCTGTGATTCCATTTCAGTACCCATCACTTGGACCTAAAAAATAAAGAAAGTTGAAAATTAAAGACACTTAAAACTTAGGCTGAAACTACATTTAAAGTACAAAATCGTAGGATTAGAGGTAAAAGTAGACCAAGTAATGTAAACAAAACTAGCACTTCACCTCCAATTCAATAAAATTACTTATCTCTTATTCTTTTGAGATTAAAAATGATTGGCTTTTTTACACATATCTGAATTATAGATCATTGGAAAATTGGTCAGCGCCAACAAATAAAACATTAAAGTTTTTATTAGGATAATTTTGGCTCAGAAAAATAGATGATCCTCGGAAGATACTAGATAGAGGTGTGGATCTAAATGAAGTAAAATGACAGAAGTACAAAAAAATAGATGAATAATAAAAATAGCAAAATAATTAATAAGAATAACAAGAAGAAAGATGAGATGAGAGGAAGTTAAAATATATCACAAAATGATGCAATAGAATAAAAATAAGAAGTAATGAAGTAAAACAATAAGGTGATGAAGTTAGTAAGTATGAGTTTAAACATAGTGAAATAAATCAAAAATAAAATAAGAGATGAAATTGTTGTGAAATGTTAAACCAGGTGGTGTTTGGTCTCCATCGATACTGAAGGTTACATGTTGGACAGTCATGGATTGATTTCTCTATTATCTATGATCCAGATATATTTCATTTATGATAATATAGAAGACACGTATTGGCATTTTTTTAACCAACAATTTTTAAAATATTTAAAATGAATGTCGTAAACCTATTTATACTATGTCATGATAATTTAATGTAATTAATAATTACTAGATTAATAATTTAGGTAAACAGTTGAATTATATTTAGCTAATAAGTATTATAATTTGCATTAGTTTATCTTTTAGATTATATTTCTACAAATCCAAGTTTAATGTCTAGTACTTAGATATATTATGCTTTATTTATTTTCCCTTTTTATTTATTTCTTTTTCTTATGAAATGGTGATGTATTCTGTACTTTTTTTTTTTAATTCAAATTTATGTTACGTGTTATATTTCTCAATTTTAATTTTATTCATGTTCTTAATTTTTTTGTTAATTTCATTTTTATTTATTTATTTCTTAAAAATAATTTTAATTGATTTTCTTCTAAATCGTAACAGGGCTAAACTAAAGCTATAAACTTGAACAAATTACAATAGTCCCAGCATCTAAAATATTCATGGCAGATTGTTGGTTTTGGAGCTGGCCTTAGTTCAAAACTAACAAGCTTGCTCTAATTTATCTCAAAATAAAATGCCTCAGGGGAAAGGTTGTACAAAAAATTAAATCATGCCAAACTAATTTATTTCAATGATGTTCAACTTCAACTGGAAATACTGTTTTGAGGCTCATTATTGTTACGTCAAGGATTGAATCCAATTGCATTCGTCCATGATTTAAAAAACATTAATAAGTAGTTTAACTAGAAAGTGGTGTATTAAATGATGTGACATAAGTCCTGCTAGCAATAAAATAACTAGAGATAAGGCCTTGTAATGGTTTATAAAAAGCTTAACTTTCTAGACAATAAATACTAAGATGCCAATATTCAGTTGATATCTCAGAGCTACAGGCTAATTAGTACTTAGAGAACAGACTGTTCTGTTAAACAAAGGGCTAAAGATTCCCAAAACGAGTTAAATTTTAAAGGAATTAAAATTGGATACAACTTTAACATTTATTTAAAAACCAAAGTTATTTAAAGAGTGGATAATACTGGCTCTATCAAAGTAAAAATAATTATATTCAACCTAAGAGCTAAATGACAACAGTTATCTCACCCATTCTTTAGGCACATTAAAGTTAACGCCAAAACATGCTTCAGAATAGCAGTCTGTATATCACTGAAACGAGTTCAAGTCTGAACTAGTACTACTAAGCTAGAGACACAAAATTAATATGGGAGGAGGGTTTGAGTACTATCTAGAGTATAGATAACTTAATTGGTTTTGATTCTTGGTCTAATTATTTAAGGAAACAGAAGCACAGGACTATCAACCTAAACAATTATCTTAAATAAACAAGATTAACTTCCTGTTTTAAATGTCTAATATGACATATATGATACATATATATATATGTATATATACATCATATATATATGATGTATTTTCATATGGATTTTTAAATTGTCCCCTATTCTGTTATTAATTTTGTAATTTATTATTGATTTTACTTAGTTAATTTCAAATTAAAATTACAAATAAAGATAGGCTTTTTTAAGTTTCTTTATTCACATCAGAAGGATGTGAATAAATAAAATAAATCTATTTAATCTTAGTATGATAGTTTACCTTTACGAGGCACATGTATTTGTAGAGATGTGTTAACTCTGTTGTTTGTGAATTATTAACAACAGATTTTCCTTCCATATTCAATTCAGGAATCCACCATTTAAGCAGATATACATGATTACCCATATATTTTTCCTTGGTCATGAAATTCCAAGTAATTTTTGTCTTCACAAGAGTATCATCTGCTCTAACTGTATTATGTTCGTTAAGCCAAAGGACCTGTAATTAATTTTTCATTAGGACAGTTTTAGTGTATACATATATAAAATAGCACTGATAGTAATATTGAAGATTACTGTAGGATAGAGAACTGAACTGAACAAACTGGGTATTCAAATTATGCAGCAAGTCACTTTGAATAATTAGTTTCTGAACTATTGTGGCATAAAAAACTCGGATTCAATGTGAATCCTTAAATGAGGTATTATTTATTCTAAATGAACTAATGATTCAATATTATTTAAGGTTACAATATGGAACACCACATTACTGAGAAAGTGAAGCCTCAGATAATCAATGATTCATTTGGATTGTAATTTCAAAAAATTACTTACAATTGATCTATTAAACATTTTTTTAAGGATTGATGCCAGTATATAATCGGAATAATAAAATTTGGGCAGAAATTGTTTTAAAACATATATAAAATTAAATCTGAATGAAGGCTTTACAACACCTCTTAATTAAATTGATCCTTCTTATAAGTGTTAAGATACCAATACCTTAAAGATTATTGTATTTAACAATGTACTCATGCATTTATTTAATACTAATTATTATTTGAAGATATTTTTAAAGCTAATTAATAGTTATGATCTTTCATTTACTGGGTTATGAATAGGTGGGAAATTCAATGTTCCTGTTTTTTCTTCTTCTTTTAACTTTAGAATTGAAGTGCTGACATTTTTCTTCACGATTCTTCTTAATATATTGTAATTTATAATGCCCAATGCTCCATCATTGTTGACTGCTATCACCACTATCCTTGTTACTCTTAAAAGCTGTGATTTTGGGATTCTAAACTTGCAAGAGACAGTCTGGAAAAAAAAATAAAATTTTTAATTAAGAGTCTTTATAAAAATGGAAAAAGGACATACAAATAGTTTTTTCACAAATACAATACCTGTAATGATCTAATAGATCAAGTAAATACTTTTTTTATAATTTTAAGGTCTATTTACATTAATGTTGACGTTATATGATTTATATAGAGCAAGAAAACAATAAATATAAGATACTTATATTTATATTTTACTGAAACAACTTTAATTATAAAAATTTAAGACATTACTTGATCTGAATTACTTTTTCTAAAACAATTGCGGCTGAGAAATTCAGCCTCCTTAAAACATAAATGACTGTTATGAACTTCAACATTCCTACTGCAATCTTTTTTTGTATGTTTGTTTTGGTTTAAATAAATGGTGCTTATGAATATTATGTCTTTGATTTCAATTGATAAACTTTCTGGTCATTAGAAAGTGTCTGTAACATTTACTCATAAGTGGATAAAGTAATACTTGAATAAAATCTCTCTTTGCTGTTTGTTTATTAATTTAAATAATAAATCTTTATAATTAAACTTACACAAAATATATACATATATAAACCCCCTCAAAATTTTAGGTTTTATTTTTTAACTTTGAATGGCACAAATCTTACGTATAATATAACCTTTAAACTAGCATCTTGGAAGTTTCTATGAAAGATGTTGAAGGAGAGGTTACCCTCCATTTCCATTAATTTTAAAACTGAAAACGAGGTTTGAGGTTTGAGAACCCATTTCGAAATGAGAAAGTTTGGTAAAAATTTTACTCTAACAGTTACTAAAATTTAAAATAAATAGCAATATAATTTTGTGTATGAATAGAAAAGAAAATTATTAATGTGAAGTGACAACATTCGTAATATAAGTGAGATCTTCCAAAACAAAAGAACTGGAAAAATTAAAGTATTTCATAATATAATTGGAAAAATTAAAATACTTTTTTTTTACTAATTTTTTTTTTTTTAAAGAAATTCTTGCAGCAACATCCATACTTGTAGCCACGATCTTATTATTTCCGCTGAGGACACAACTTGTTTCATCTTGAGGATGGAGAAGATCTCAGGGAGGAGGGCATGAAAAGAAGTAGAGGACATATCGGGTCAATTTGTCGAATTGTGACAAGAAGGGGGATGGCCATTGTTGCAGTGCCCCATCTAGTTAATTGTGACCCTCCTCGTGACCAGCGCTCGTGACCCTGGAAGTGGCAGGTGCTTCGCCTGACCTCACGACCCCATACCTCACATTATATCATATTCCTCCTCTGGCTCTCCCGTCGATGTCTTCCGCATCAATTATACTCGCTCTCCTTTTGTATTCTCCTCCTAGGCCAAATAGAGAACGAAGAAAACCCAGTCTCGCATTCTCATAGGTGAGCCGTTTGTTACCAACCTTTACTTCTGTAATGCCTACATAGAATGTTTAACTTGTCACTTTACCTAATTTTTGTTTGAACAATAATTTTTTCATATTAATATTATTATGACTATCCACTTATCTGTCCGATATTTTCGTACTGATATTCTTTTCCCTGGGAAGAGAATGGCTTAATCATTTATTACCTTTATGTGATTCACACGCATCTATTTAGTCGATAATATCCTGTTTAAAGTCACACTGTGTTTAGAAAATGAATGTTTTATAGAACTAAGTTAAATTTAATAGATTTACCTCTATTAACATTTGGCCTGCGCGTGTTACATATTGTTTCCAAATGAATCCAATTTCTTAGGGATTTATATTTCTCCCACTAGACTACATATGGATAAGTGATCTTGCAAATAGGTCATGAATTTGATAAAACTTACGAAGATTGATAAAACATGTATGCTCATATGCGAATTATACATATTGAAACCTTTAACTGTGTACTACACATCTATTTGTGGTGAGTTGTATTTGTACAGATATCTTCGATCCCCAAATCTGGACAAATGACTGACATGGCATCCTCATACAAGACTGAAAAGACAAGAAACTGCTCGTCGATTCCGACTGTTATACATTTATTAGACAAACGGTCCAAACTTCCAATCCATTACAAAAGACTGATCTACATGACAGTTATAAAGCTTATCTGGACATACGGGGTTGAGCTTTGGGGCTCCGCTAAACCATCGAATTTCTCTCGAATCCAATCTTTAGTCTAAAATCCTTAATGCTCCTTACTTTGTCACAAATCAAATCATCCATCAGGACCTCAATGTCCCATATGTTGTCGATTTGGCCAGAACCAGATACCAATCCTTCTATAATAAACTTCCCAACCACCCAAACCAACTCTTTTCTAACCTGACTTCTCCTTCACTACCTAATAATCCTCCTAGGCGTCTGAAAAAAAGATGGCCTCGTGATCTTCTCCTTTAGAAATGTTTTTGGAGTTCTAGCAATGGGTAGATTCTCCACATGTTTGTATTATGTCATAATATCACTTACAGTAAATTTACTTGATGTGTATATATGTGGTAAATAACAGTAAATAAATTATTAAAAAAAAATCTTTGATCCCCAAGTTGAAAAACGAATTAAATAAAGGCTTTTCACAGTTTCCGGAGACTGTTCACAACTTTACTAGCAATTCTGCCATATTTTAGATAAAATAGATCGTATTTTTTATCAGGAGCATTGCCGTATCAAGTGGAGAGGAAGAAATTAAAAATAAATATTGAAGATCGTAAACAGAACTAAATATTGGCGAAGAGAAGTTCTGTGATTCGTATGATTGATTGCACCTCCAAAAACCTCCTGACCTGGCATGTACAAGCAGTCTCTTAATATTTTCTTGTTAATCTAAAGAGGCCGTTACAAAGCCGCCGGTAAATGACGGTCGTAATTAGCAGAGCCGCGTGCTCCTAAAGGGAGGGCTCACGGAAAGCCTTCTCCCTAAGAAATAATCTTTTGTTGTTTTTGAAGACGGAATTAATCGGGGAGGTAGCCGCCCGACATGGGCCGAATACAATTACAGAAAAAAAGCTCCCCCCGAAGCGGCTTTTCATTAGCTACCTAAAGAGGAGCCCACCTCGGGATATAATGGGCTCGGAAGACAATTGGTCAGCCTCGACGGCCGTTTCGTGAGTCCTCGTATTAAGAAGGATCGGGTCATTAGCGACACGACAGCGGTGATCCACTTTGCTTCTCGTCGACAGAAATTTTTCGGTAGTCAGTTATTTAAAACCTACCTTAAGTTCCATTTCGGCATGGCCCGGTACCCGGTGAGATAAAAAGATCGATTCGGTCACCTTTAAACATTAAATCAGTATAATAGTATTGCCGTTTAACAATATTTCAAGATATAATATAATAATACTAAAATGTGAATGTTTATAATCTGTTAAATTTAACCCGGATATGCCTTTTCGCCTATATATGTTATCCTCAATATCCCAATTCGACCAATGGCCGAAATTTAGAGATTGTTTATTTTTTATAGAACAGACAAACTATTCATTAGCAAATATAATACTCGATTAAACTAAGACTATAGAATTTTGCTCCTTTTTAAAAAAAAAAAAAAAAAAATATAACATGGTAATGTTCTCATGGAATTTAGAAATTTATATATTTAAATAAAACCATGTTAATAACCGAAGATATAGCATTTGATGGGTATTCCATTGGTATAGAATGTAAATAAATATGAACTGTAGTTCATATAACCATTTTATATCATTATATTTTTTAATATTAAACTTTCATTGAAATTGATGTAATATTGTTTTTAATATACGCTTTGCTGTATTACAAATACTACTATAGCAATTAAAAATTTGTTTGTTAAAAGTTTTATTTGTTATTAAAAAAAAATATTTTAGTTCAAAGCAGAACAACATTCAATGCTATTGTTTTATTTATTCTAAATAATATGTATTTTTAAAATAATCTCAAACATACATTCTTCTACCTGTCTTTCAAAGGCCTCGAAAGAAATCCTCGAAGAAAACCTCGAAAATGTAACCAAAAAAGATTTTTGGTGTATGAAAAAAAACTTGAGCTATTTATGATATTTTAAATTTAGTGATGTGAGTATGATTTGTTCAATTAGACTTCTGCACTCGCAATTATGCTTAAAAAAATATTATTTGTATGCTTTCTAATTAAAATCAGATCGTCCCAGTAGCATGTATATGATTAATTTTGGAAAGGGTGTTGTATAGATCGGTATTACTAGATATTGAAAGATAACAATGATTTTTTATAGCTGAATATGCATTATATTTTACTATATTTATATGTTAATTTAAATTTTTATTATTTTATTGAATTGTTTACTTTACTTAATTTAAATATTTATTTCACTTTAAGGTTAATTTTGTTTTATTTGTTATCAATTTATTATTTCATAATTATTTTTATTTCAGTAAGCATGGTGTAAATTTACTCTCTTATTTCTATTTCGAGTATTCTTAGTTCAAATGTTTGATAATAATTTTAAATCAATTTTCGTGCAATCAAAAATAATCATTAGATTTTATATAATTAAATGAAATTCTAAATATATTGAACAGAAAAAACATTCAATTTACTCGAATTATAATTCCAATTTATATTACTTGAGAGATGTAGAGACGAGCCTACTACCATCATGAATAACCGTGCTAAAAGTCGGGAACAATTTGAGTTTTTAATTTTTTTTTTTCAGACTGGACCAATTTTTTCGACTGTGAAAGATCAGGGGCTACAAAAAAGTAGTATCAGTTTAGCCGCAAACTTTGCATATAAATTTCTTATTACTGGCGGAAGTGCTTTGGCAGGGGCCGGGATCAGGGCGCACTCCCTGGGGAAATGTAAACGAAAAAAGGCCCGTTCCCGCTTTGCGCTTCACAATGTTAACATTAATTATTCATTCCATACAGTGGGAAATTTAGCCACTTAGTTCTAGCTTAATGAACTTCGTAACTAGTATGCTAATCTTTAACATTAGCCCGCAAGTATAAAGAAATGTAATTATTATTGCCATAAGCTGCGTAAAGGAAACTTGTTTATTTTATAGATATAAATTCAATTTGCTTATTCTAGGATATAACCGCAAATTTTGATTTATCCTTAGTTATATATTTATCGTTTATACTTGCCCACGCTCAGCGGAGAAGGGGGTGAGTTAAAGAAAAATAATTAAAAAATAAATATAATCGCAAAAGGGGAAAAGCCACGTTATTTTTTCTTGGAAATAACGAAAACCCCGAAGCATTATGCCCACAATATTACAAAAATATACCCCTATATAAACAATTGTTGAATTATGACTACTGGCGAATACCTTTACATGTAGATAACAGAAAACCTAGTGGTGTTACCTACCCACCTGTTGAATTATCGTAATATTCCGTGAACAACAAAAGAAAAAAAACATAAGGAAATTAACAAATTGAAAGCAGAGAAAGAACAGCAGAACTATATATACAAAAGTTTAATAATAATAAGAAATATATGTACACAGAATAAAAAAGGAAAAAAAAAGAATTCTTATCAATTAATAAAACAATTACAACTTATAGATTGACTTAACCTTAATTTAAATGCTTAACCTTAATAACTATATTTACATTATAATCCAAAAGAGTATAAAGTGAAGATAAAATTTAAAAAAACAAAATAAAATTTAGTTAAATCCCCACGTAGTTCTTGGGTGCACTCCTGGCCGAACATAAGGTTGTCCGATATTTCCTTTCCGTCTCACCTTCCCCAGACGTTTTAGAATGACACCTGCTACAACTCTCTTATCCAGGACGTGCTGAAGAAACGTCACTGCACTATATCTCCATTTCTAGTGTTAATCTCCGTCCATTGAAGTAGAACACCATAATTTTGAAAAAAAAAAACACATACGAGGACATTTCTCATATGGTGCTATTTCGGTTCAAACAGTTAAGATAGAGGGCCTTTAAACTATTGCCACTTCATATTGAACAATCGTAACGTGTTCCAAAATCGAACTGCCACCTTCACAAAACCAAAACCCCCTCTTCTGAACATGCGTGTTCCAAAATCAAACTGTCGCCTTCACAAATACAAAACCCACTGGTCTGAACCTATCGCTCGTGTTTTGTTTTTCCCATGACAACCATAACACCTCTTGTCTACACAGAACTAGCCAGTGTTTTTATTTCACTATGACAACCGTAACACCCCTTGTCTACGCAGATATCGCCAGTGTTTTTATTTCACCATGGCAACCGTAACAACTGTTCCCACCCAAGAAATAAAAAAGGGGTGGGAATCAATAAAAATTTAAAAGACAAGAATAAACAAATATATTTAAGGAAGAAAATCTTAGTACCGAAGACAACATTATTAACAAAATAAGCAATAAATATAAACACGAACCTCTAATTTTAATAAAATAGGACTCAAAATTATAGAAACAGAAATAGGAGCCTCAACATTAGCCCTTGACAACCAAAAAGGAATAGTTGTTGTAAACTAAAATGCCATAATCATAGACAGATATAAATAAGTATTGATATTATATAATGAAACACACCAAAAACCCAAAGAATAACTAAATAAATTATTAATTATAATAAAATATATCCTTATAGTCTCAATAATAAAGTGAAATAGAAAATCCAGAGTAGCCTGTAACCTATTTAATGACTTATAAATGTTGTAATAGTCGAAATCGATGAGCAGTTTCAGTCGAAGCAATATTAAATTTGATTATTCCACCATCATTGTTAATAGGCTCGTTATACTCTTAGATACCAAGAAATCGAATTAGATGAAAACTATCTGAACCACGATCTTAAATTATTTAATTTAATTAGTTTTATATTTAATAAGTCCACACGGACGAAGAAAATACGGTTTGTTGTAACAGGACTAGACCTGTTATGTTTTATAGTCATTAAACAGACAATATCAATATAATAAAGATGTTAAAATATCACAAAACATTAATAAAATAAATATAATAATTAGATAGGTCTAAAATTAAATTTACTTTTTTCGATTTCTTAATCCTTAAATAACTTTATTAAAAATTAATGAATAATAAAATAATTAATTGTTGATGGTGCATTCCAAAAATCGTTCTTAATATATTAAAAATAAGTAAATTCAATTTTGTATAATTTTAAAAATATTGTTGTAGCATAAATTTGAAATAAGTAATAAATATTATAATAAATTATTCGTATAGGACGCCTTACTTCTAAGATGTGTACCTAAATGACTTTAAATTAGTATTTAATTAATTGATTTTACTTAATATTATACATTATTTATACAATTAATGATAAAATATGAAATTACCTGGCCTACATTACGCATGGATCTGTTCATATATACAAGACTGATGCTATAGAGCTCTGCGTTTGGTACTGCTTCCCACTCAAGAAATCCATCGTTGAGAGTTGGAGTTTTCGGGAAGACCAACGCTTCTTTGCTCGGTGGATGGATCTCCTTGAAGAAGCTGCAAGCTGTTTGGCAACCTTCAGACTAAAAAAAAAAATACATTAGATTAAAAAACAATTAATGAAATAAGTGTGTTCATAAAATTAAACTCTAAAAAATAAGTCAAAGATAAATATCAAAACTCAGCAATAATACATTGCGGGAAATTTTTTTGTTTTATAAATTAAATCGTTATAAATTATTGTTATTATCATTATTTTTTTTCAGAATAACTCATGTTTTGAAATTTATTATAGGACGAAATTCTAAAACGTCTCTCGGAAAAATAAAATTTTTGACAACTCCTTACTTAGGTATTTCAATTTAAAATACTAGAATATATATTTATCCTAAAGAAAGTTTTGCCAAAAACAATTCTATTTTTCGTGTATTGTTTAGTCAATAATACAACTATATATTAAGGTGACGTTTCAGAACTTTATTGTTTACATAGTCATGTCCTACAATGAAAAAACAGTTTTTTTGGACAAATAATTTCTTCAACTACTTGTTTTAAAAATATATGTACAGAGTATAATTTAAGGTTAGTAACTATTACACTTAAAACATTACTTAGTAAAAATATTACTAAAATTTGTCTATCACAACGAAGTATTTGTTAAAAAAAAACTGTTTTTTTCATAGTAGGGCATGACTATACAAACAATAAAGTTGAGAAACACCGCCTAAATATAGAGTTGTATCATTGATTGATTCTTAAGACCCAAAAAAATATATATACACAACTGTCAAGAAAAAAATTATTAAAATTACTATTTACTGTAAAAAATTTTCTGTCCGCCAAGAGAACTGCCGGAAGCGGGCCTCCTATTACGCTATGCCTCTGATTACACTGTGGATTAAAATTTCATAGAAAATTTAAGAAGAAATTTTTGGAGATATAAATTGAAGGTTTTGCTGCTGTAATTCGAATATCAAGGTTAAATTAGATGACTATATACTAATATCGTACATAATTGAATAAAGCACGTAATATCGTACATATTTGAATAAAGCGCAATCCGTTATTGCCTTTTTAGTTGCTGACATCAGCTCTATATGGCATAAATGAAATATAAATATATATTTAGTATACAAATTATACCTTGTTTAAAATTTAACCGTTTTAACATGAAATATGAGACATAGACTTATTTTAAAATTAGGCTTTATTATTGTAAATGTTAACAAATAACTATAACAACCATCCATTTCTCTTTTCCTTGTTATGTTAAGAAAAATAGATGCATATTATTTAACACTTTTTATTTATTATTTTTTTTTTTTAGGGCTGTGTAGGTGTTGCATTAAAGACGGTCGCATTAGGGCGCTTTATTATGAGTTATCGAATTGATTAGGAGCAACAAATTGTTGGCATAACAAGTGCTAAAGGAATTAAAAATTATGATATATGTTTTTTATAAATGAACTATTGTTATGTTTTATTTATATATAAACTTTATTTACATGTTGATATAATTACTCGAGTTGAAATCATCACCTAATCACTTCTGAAAGATATTGTAAAACGATAGATTGAGTAATTTAATTTTTAAGCGAAATATTGATTAATTTCATTAACGTATTATGAATCTATATAAAAAAACAATTATTATTACATCTGTTTCCAAGTCTAATCTTGGACATCACGGAACTGACTTAAAAAATTGATTTAGCTGTTTTACGAAACATGTTGGTTTAATTAATTATTAGTTATTATTTTTTTAATTGTATTATATTTATCCATTCAATAAATCCAAAACTTCTTGGTAGCAAATTCTAACAATACGAGTGTAGAAAGGCAGTTTACTGAGGGACCCCCCGGAGGGTAGATTACTCCAATGCTATTATTTAATTCAGGCCCTGCTCGACGGCTCCAGTCTAATCATATTTTAATTAACTATTAACTCCCCCTCTCTCTTTATAAATCTAATTGAGTCACTAATTAAAAAATGTAATCGCTTTTCTCTTCAATAATTAACGCGTATCCAGTATAAAGGTTAGAGGTACCACGTATTTGTTTTCTCGTTTATTAAATTAATAAAAACAAAAAAAAAAAAGAAAGAGAAAACGTTCTGTTTGAACTGAATTATTTAATCAGGACTCTTTGTATTTATGTGCTTTACTCTTAGGTTCCTGAATCCACTCGGTGTAAATTTAATTAATTTAAGATAAATTTATAATGCTCTAGAAAATGGTGTAAAATAAAAAAAATAAAAAAACAAGATCTGTGAATTAAAAGTAAATAAGTTTTAAAATGAAGGAAAATATATTTAAAAAATATTTTTACACCACTCTTGCAAATTTAAATATATTACGGTAAAAGTTAAAATGCCTACAAACATATATATTTAATTTATATAATTTATTTAAGTTCTTGAGACTGGTATTTATCTATTAAATAAATCAAATGGTATCCTTATTAAGTCTCAACATTCTTTATTATATCAATAGTCCAACGTTTCGGCCAATTCGGCCATCCTCAAGGAAAATCTTAAATATCATCTCTCATAAAAATGTAAAAAAAAATGTTTTAAAGGCTATTTTGCCCAAATTAAATCAAAATCTGCCTATTTTTTTAGAAATTTATTAATTTTTAAAACTTAAAATTAACTTCAATGAATGTATTTAACTTTTCAAGATGTACGTAGAAGTATTTATAGCTTATAAAATAATGACTAATAATTATTGAAGATTTTATAATTTTAATCGTTTTTGGATGGTTTATTGATAAAGTAGGTTCAGAATAAAATAAAATATATAAAGTAAAATTACAAAGAAAACGAACATAGTAAATAAGTCAATAATAATATACATTAAAAATGATAATATTAATGGATAAATAGATATCTGCATGAACCAACCAGTATGCACAAAATATGTGGAACGATAAAAAAACTGTTTATTTGACCTCAGAAGTTCAAATTTTCATTTGTGGGAGCAAAAAGCTTTGGAGATGATATGAAATTGTTTGTAACGTTTAGTTTATTATATTTGAGATATTGAGAAATAATAAGATACAATACTTGTTAAAATAATCCCAATAAGATAGCTCTCCAATTCTTTCTAACCATGACGATAAGTCCGTATCACCGGATAGGAGCTCAACTAGGATCCAAAAGTCCCGGCTGGAAATAAGAAAATCCCATCGATTGAAGACTTACAAATCTTTTCCTTTTTGGTTAGTTTCAGTCAGCATATTGTTATCCACGATAATGTAGAGGGAATAAAAGGAACCATAGGGAATTAATACTGAACCATTTTTTTAAGATTTTGAGATAATGGTCGAATCAAGGTGTCATATGTAATAATTAAGAGATCATTCCCCAATATGAGAAATCACCAAGCTTTATCTATATCTTTAATTAATATCTCTGTTTATAAATATGTGTTAAAAAGTAAAATAAAAAAAAAATAAATAAACAAGCATGCAATTATTTAAGTTAAGGAAATAACATATTTTTTTTCGCGAGCTTGATTCTTGTTCACATTAAATGCATTGATAATGAAAATAAAATATCAAAATCTAAAAAATTAAGATTTTAGAATTCACCAAAAATAATAATAATTTCACCCTTTGTTTCTTATTTTATCTTATTCCAATTTTTTTTCTTTTATAAAATTATTTTTATTCTGAATTATTTTAACTAGTGGCTGTAGTTTAGATTTTTAAAACAGTTTTCTCGATCATGAGATAGTTTTTATAAACTTAAGTTCCAATAACGACTGCTATATATCATATAATACACTATCATAATTACACTTTTATCCGATCAAATATTTTTTCTACTAAGAAACAATTTATCGTAGAACAGGCTAGAGGAGGCTGCGTATATAGGTCACCTCTCAAGTGTAAATCTAAAAAACAATTTTCAACTTGACTTAAAGTTTGAATTATGTCCTAGGTTGAAACTAGTATTAAGTTACCAAATAGTTTTACCATCATTTTTGGTTCAGTAACTTATATAATTATATACGTATTATATAATATATATTATAAACGTATAAAATACTTGAAACACAAAATTATTGATAAAATTGCACAATTAAATATTACCATTAACACATAATGGGTAAATATTATATTATTATTATTTTTTTTCTCTTGCGTAGTAACCTTATGCAGGAGTTTAGTTAAACTGTGTACATTTTCCATGCGAAACAACCGGATACCATATGTATACAAACGCATACCTTCAACACTAAGAATACAATATAATGTTGTATGGTTCTTAGATTTACAGCTATTAAGAACTTTAAACTCCATATACATTTTAGACCAATTAGAAGTATATTATTATATTATTAATATAGTTAATATTAAAACTTAAAAATAATTAATATAGATTTATATTACAGGTGTATAATCTTTCATTTAATATAAAAGATTTTATAATTCCAACCCTAGGTAATTTTTAAACCTTTTAGGTAATGCTGTATATTAAAAATAAATAAATGAAAGAGAATTATATACGGAAAGCACTATGATGAAAGAACCTTCAATTCGAAAGCCACCGTAAGCACTATTCTTTATTAATTCACTATTACATAAGCGTCATCTGTATTTTAAATATTGCATAATTTGGTTAGATTTGGTGTCTTTTGAAATTTAGGCTCTAGGTGATGATAAAAATCTTCATTTTATCTGATGATGAGTAAAAAAAAAAAAAAAAAAAAAACTGCATCACCTACAAAAGTTGTTTTTCTAAACCAAAAATATTTTTATATTTCTTAATTCCTTTTCATTTGAAAATTTTGAAATTTCACAATTTTAAAAATTAAGAATTAAGAAAATGTACTAAAATTGTGTTGTATTTCAGATTTTTCAATTCAACTTATATTATTGTGTGTATAGAAACCTTATGAAATATAATTTTTGTTGCCAATAAATACCTTTTTTAAACATAAAAAAGTCTTATTAGATTGTATTTTACAAGAGTACATCCTAAATCTATTTTAACCCCAATTTTGTATAGCTGTATACAAATTTTTATAAAATAAACTAATATATCATAAAATGAAAACAAAACTAATGATGCACTTAGTAAAGTACTCTTCTCTCACTGGATAATCACCAGTTTCAAATTCATTCTTATTGTAAAACGTACGATTGAGAATTTTTGACAGTGAATTTGAATCTAAGGTTGTCATTTTTCAATTGACTAATAACAATAATTATTGAGTTTTCAGCCCGTAGTATTTTATAGGATAAAAAGTTTTGAAGTTCATATGTTTATTTATTTTGACATAATCTATATATACAAAAGGGAATCGGCGAATCTTTGTCTATCATGAACTTTCGAATAGGTGGAGGATTTGCGTGCTGTTTTTTTTTTTTTTTTTTTTCAAAATGTCCCTTTTCACCTGGGAATGTTTAAAGATAATACAATCTCCGAATCCCTGAGTAGACAAAAAGTTATGAACAAAATTGAGCTTTTTTGATTTGTAGCTCGAAAGCTTTTTTTTTTACTATTATTGTACACCAATCAATTCGCCCCTTTTTGATGAATAAGAAAAAAATATTACTGATTCTATTAAGCTATATTATATTTACGAAAAATTATAAAAACCTTATGTGACTCAGGGTAAAATAGGTCAACAATTTTTTTTTTAGAAATGAACATTTCATTTCGTCTCATACTACCAAATACCATTTCGCAAAGAAATTAAAAATTAGAAATTTGGATTTTTTTTTCTCCCGGTGACTATTGTTCGTATAATCGTTCATAACTCCTCTGAATTTTATCCAATTCCTACAAAATAGAACTGTTGGAAGGCTGTATGTCCACTCTTCAGCCTGCTTTAAGTAGATTAAATTCGCTCATAGGGGCGAAATATGGGTTTTATTTTATATTTACGGTTTTAATTTCTTTAATTAGACCCGGTTTGTGCCCTTTGTTACAGTTTATAGAGCCCTTAACCACTACCAAGTTTGCTATAGTTAGGTGGAGTAGTATTGATTTTGTTTTTTTTAAAGGAATGGGTTGTTGAAGGGCGAAAATTTCAGACTAAAAAAAAATTATTTTCCTATTTTTTGGAAAATTCGTACTAAACTAATATTAACTTTGTTTCACCCCTAAAAAATCTTTTATCATACTTTCATTGGTCAGTCGGTCTCAATTTATTCAAAATAGTACTGAAATTGAATTATATTTGAGTATTTTTTATCTCTATATACATGCTTAAATATAGCAATAGCGAAGCGTTGCCGAGTCAGTTACAAGAAATATAATTTAAGAGTTTTCTATTAATAGTAAATTTATCCTCTTTTGGAAAGTTATATTTAAATAATTATAGTATTAATTACATTAAGCTAATGTAGATAAGTTGACTCATTTTATTAAATGTTGATATGTAGAATTTTAATTTGTGAAATAAACTTTTACTTTTCAGAAGTGGATATTTTAACAATTAATAGAAAATTGTTTCTAAAAGAATTAATAACTGTTCATTTATTTAAAAGGAAGTATCTCACTTAATTATTAAAAAATATGATAGGTAAGACCTTAAGTGTACTGAGTTAAGACGTGACTCGTACAGGAGAAGTGACACAAAGCACTTCCTATTTGGTAGTTACCGCATTCCCAGAGGACTGAATTATTAAACCCAGGCTGACATTTCTACCCGTCCCTTGTCAAACAATATATTGCCCTCCAAGAACCTGTACGAAATAAAAAAGTGGCCGCCTTTTTCCAGGACGGAGTTGGTATTCCAGGCTAGTTCCATAGAGGTGGTTTATGCGGCAGCCTCCGAGGTGTAAAAAGTATGTCCCCGGGATATTTATGCGCGTGTCTTCAGAGTTATGGCTGCGATCCTACGTGACGCCATGAGCCTGTGTCCGTTAGCGGGTGTTCTGTTTCATGTTTCATTTCGGAGAGTTTTATCTACGGTTCTGCGGGCAGGTGTTGTCTAGAGCTTAAAGGAAGGATTTAGGGGTCTTAGGAGGAAGGGGTGAGGAACGCGAGCGGTATTTTGAACGATGCTGTAAAAATCTCTGGGGTGTTTCCAACATAGATTTTTAGGAAGATTCTCCAAAGTGTGTTTGATCCATTGACATGATAATTCTAAAAATGTTTTAAGGTACATTGAATTTTCACAAATTGGTGGCAATGTAAATCACATCTTGCTAGGATTGTGCCAAATTTCTTTTTTAGTTTTTGACATTGAATTCGTCTCGGATTAAAAATTTGAGAATATGACATGATCAATGAAAAAAAATTAAATTAATTAATTTTTTAAAAACTTTTTTAAAAGAAGAATGAATTTCAATTTGGTTATACATTAAACGGTTAGACACATTAAAAGAAAATTTTTATTTTTTAGATACCCGAATAAATATATTTAAAAAAAAATGTTAGTTGGGAAAGAGGGAGTGAATTTGTTTGAATATTTTCTTAAAATAACTTGAAAACTTTATTATTCGTGTATAATTTGACTGAATTCAAAAAGGTATTGGTACCGTTAGAAGTAAGGTTTTACCCTTTTGTTGATACAATAATAAAGTATACACTTGGAAGATCTCAGGACCGAAAAAAACTACTGAACAATAATAAATATACTGTCTTATTCCCCACCTTCAAATTGACGAAGTAGGATCTGATTTGTGCCACTTGGAATATTTTAACTTTTTAAATTTCAAGTTTGAAGTGGATAGATTGGTTGGATTCCTATAAAACACATTATTATTTTTTAAACCATGGATTTTAACGAATAATTGTGAATTTCTATTCAATTACTAAAAAGACCAACCCTGAATATTTATAAAATTTGACTTCATAGTTAATTAGAGGTTCGTGCTGTCCCTATTATTTTAGTCATGCCATTCCATTACTGAGGGAGCACGGTAATACTGTGGTAAGGCACGATGCTACAAACTGCATGGACCTGGGTTCGAGAAGCCGTGAGTCAACCCTATGGGTTCTGGAGCCCTCCTGGAGTCTACCCAGCCTCATAAATTGGGGTAAAAATCTGACGATAGAGCGTGATTCTGACGAAATCACCTCTTTGTACAGTCGTTGGCCTAGTAACAGTTCTTCCTTACAAAGTACTGCACCATTCCATTCTATCTTGCAGGATAACAAACAAACCGTAGATAAACATTTTGAGTTTCTCCATCATTCTAAGCTCTACCCTAAAATTTAATCAAATTTTACCACAGGTTCTCATGTTGCATGTTCACATTTCAGTATATTCGTAGCCAAGGGTACAGCCCAAAAGTTTTAAATTACAAGTTTATTTGCTATTTCGGAAATTAAGGCTATAATGAACCACATGTGGATGGTGTCTTAAAATAATTTAAAAAAAAAAAGTGCACCTTTAACCTTTCATGGGTTGTACCGGTACAGACTTTAATTCTATTACTGAATTATCTTAATTATTCCGTATGGTATGATGCATAGTGTCATAAACTACTTCTAGCTACCAGTTCATTTTCTAATTAGAACTGTTTAATGAATACACTCTTCTTTGTTCATATATATTTTATTTCATATTCCGATTCGATTCCAGCCCAGGTGGGAAAATTTTTATTTCTTAGCTGCACCACGGAATGAAAACTCAACCTTACAACTCTGCTTAGATAAGAGTGATAAAATATAGAATAACTCATGGTATGCAAGGAAGCGATAAACAAAAAAAAAAGTAAACTGGTTGGTTATATTACATATTTGTTGCAGATAAATAGTTATATTATAATAATGATCGATCTCATAAATGTTTTTTTAGTAACTACGAAGCGTAGTTTCATACAGCAAAATACTTAAACTAGGCAAGAAATACTATTTAGTCTTGAAAACAAATTTTACATTATTATGAATTATATTATAAATTTGACTACACTATATTGCGAAACAAACTGTTTAAATAGTTCAAGAGCGTAGGAAGTAGTTGGTGATATTAGCAAGAGAGGATGAGTTTATGCGACAGAATACAGAAGACTATCGGACAGGATCTGGGAGATAAACATCACCTGGTGGAGACTGAAGCACGTAGCCCACATCTGTATGCCTGCCTATTTGCATACATCCCATCCCATAGCCGCTGTTTAAAATGGAAAGCCAGTATCGCCCTCAACATGTGCCCTAGCCGGTCAATTCTCCGTCCTCTTTAATGTCCCTTCATTTGGAACTCCAAAAAAAAAAAATCATTTATATACAAATTTTTGTCAACTCAAACCTCACAAAGCCGAAGTGCTTCGAATTACATCCATTTGATAACTTTCCAACATATAGAGTATCAGCCTATAAAAATGTATTAGCTATATGCGCAATATTATGTATGGGCTTCCAAGTTTCAAATTTTTTATTTATTGTCTAAACGTCTAAAGAAGAGATAAAAAAATTGTATTTAATTCTATTTCAAAGCGAAGATTGTTAGTACGTAGTGTGAGACAACCACAATCATATGGCTAATCTTAACGCCAGAACCCCATGTGGTCGAGAAAACACAAGCACTCACACTAAAACCTACTAGCGAGTCTTGGCTAGGGGCAGCCATTTATTTCCTTTCACCCAGCCTCTACTAGAAAACTGAATGAGTAGAGACACCTTGAAGTGCCTCCCCGAACAGAGTAGGGGGAGGAGGATTAGGAGTGAAGAGGATTGCCGGGCCATGGAGTAAGTCCACCTATCAATATAATTAAACAATCATCATAAGCGACATTAAATCATGGACTCATTATTCAAAATTAATTAACACTAACACTGTTTCGGCCACCTCCTACTTCAACTGTAATTTATGCAATAGATTTGCGTTTAAATTAATTAGTTATACAATCAAACCAGCGATTCTAAAGTGAAGGAGTGCCTGGCATTAGATTGAAGGCACACTTCATACACGTAGTAAATACGACGACCTTTTTTAACCTTGCCTTAATGTTTGGTTCGGCAACTCAGTATTAGTGAGGCTTATTAAAATAAGAGAGTACTAATTCAAAAGTTATTGAAATAAGTTTTCTTTCAAATTTATATGTGACACTGTTGACAGATTTACGTAGGATAGTGTTGCTCTTGTTCGGCGATGAAGAAGTACAGATAATACAAGGACGCTGGAGGCCGAGGAACCCAGTCAGATGAGGCCGGCAAACAAGATGGCCAAACATCGATCCTGGAGATAGGATAAGTTAGTTAAAGTAATGGCCGCCCTCCCCCCGCCTTAATGTGTTTTTCCACCAAATGCAGTTTCCCCAGGAAAAGCTCCAATGATTTACTGAAAGCCATTGACGTGCACCGCCTTCCCCCTCCATCTGTTACAGCCCCACACACCCTCACATATTAAACTACCCTTCCTCTATAACTCTCAGCTTTTTCTTTTTATTCTTCTCCGTTTTTCTTCAGCCTTTTTCTTATCCGTTTCTCTTTATTAGCTTCCACATCAGCGGGATGAGATTCGCCGACTTCGTAATTCCTTCCCTTAGCAGACAGGCGTTGTCGGCAGATTTCCAGTTCATTTAGTTGAAATATTTTGTCTAACATGATACTATTGGTTATTACTTTTCGGTGAATTTAAAATAAAGGGCAAGTGGTTGAAACTCTGTATACCATTTAGTTTACTACCAATGCTTAAATGTAAAATAATTGAATGAATTAGAAGCAAACAGTTTGTAAAAAAACCCTACTTCATTTCAAACTTAATCAAACTGAGAGTATTATATTAAATTAAATATTGGGTTTTATGTGCATTCCATGATCCAATCCCCAACAGGATTCACGATGAATATTAAGACAATTAATATTTTTTTTAACCGCGATTTTATTTAAACAGAATGATTTGATGATGAACAAAATGATCTGGTTATGATTGAGAATCAGGATTGCGGAGTAACTATGACTGGTTATTAGGATTGGGCATAGGTTAGATATATTTCTAAGCTATGTTATACTTAAAGTTTATATTAATTGTTTGAGTTATGTTTAATTTCAATTTCTTGTGTGCCCGAATGAGTGAACCAGAGTGAACCATAGTAGTGAGAGGAGACCTTGGCTTCTAGTGAAAGTTGGTCAAGTTAGATTCAACCACTCATTAAGTTGTGAATTGGATTCCAGTAGCCAGAGTAAGAAGAAAGTTTGAGAGTGCCATCAAAGAGGTCTTGGATCCTTTTTTTTTGTGTCTGTGTAAATACTCTAGAGCTCCTAAATTTAATTGCCTTCAAAATCTACAACTATAGTATTATTTATAGGGGGGAGGTATTAATAATCACCTTATAGTTAATCCAATAATAATTCTTAGTATTCTAAATCTTAAAGAGGAGTGGAACTAATAAATATTAAACACTAATTTAGATCAAATTTTCAACTAATGAAAAAATATAATGCATCTCTGCTTTTCAATGCAACAGCTACATAAATATGAATTCTGAGTGAGAATAAAAAAAAAAAATTAACAAACCTCAACAGAAGTTGTAGCTTCCTATTTCCAAATAATTTGCTCCATATTTAAATATTACCAACGGAGTTAATTCACGAGAACATGGAATGATGATATTCTTGTATCAAGTATGAGTTACTATTTGGAAATTTTTATCTGGAAATATTTTACAATACTTGCAACGTAAGTAACCTCAGTGTTATAAGGCTGAGTTGTAAGTGTGAAAAAGGAAGATGGAGGAAGTGCCTTATAAATTAATTTAATCTAGTCATAGCAAAAGTACAAAAAAAAAATCCCTTCCGTATTGCAATACAAGATAGGAATCTAAAGATACAGACTTTGCATTTTAAGTCATTAAATATAAATTCAATGTATATTTCTGTGATTACACTTTTTTCTAATTTGAATTTATTTACTTTTTTTTCTAATTATACTAAATATTTCTAGTAATTCTTATTGGATAGGGTTTAAATTGATTTTTTTAAAATCTTGTGTTGGTAGAGTGACACATCTTCAGATCTGACCGGCCGCTGGAGCCCACTCACCCCGCTGGAATAAGACCAACTCCAGAGTGATGGACAGTAGTGAAGAGAGGCAGAGTGGATGAGACAAATCGCCATTGTTATCCAGGATTAAGGGTTAGGTACACAGTTATTTATCCGTCCCGGTTCCCCGTTCCCTCTAATTATTTAAGCTCTTTAAGCCTTTGGCTCTATCTAATACCAATCCCGCTTCCCGTGAATTACTGACCTCCGAGGCAAAAAAGGGGATTAGCTGTAATTAAATTTTATCCTGGATTTTTTCTTTTTTTACAGGTGAATAATCATTTTGTGCCTTAAATTTGGGATAAACGATTCATTTTGTTGTCGGTACTATTTATTTAACACTTTAGATCATATTTACACGTTTATATCAACATGATCACTAATATCCTATTATAAAAATATTTTTTAAGATATTTATAAAGATCTTTGGTCACAAGCATTATTAATACAAAATCGGGAAACTAACAGAGGAGAATTCAAATAAATATAATAAGAAGGAATTAGGAGATAGAGAAAGTGTGCGTAGACAGGTCCGTTCTGTTTTCAACAATCATATATAAAATACATATAAGTATATAAAAAATATTCCTCTTTCCGCTCTTTCTTCTCCCCCCCCCCAAAAAAATATATGTATTAATGAAGTTCTCTTTTTTATTTTCCCCAAAAATCTCAGAACATGGTCTCATGTCATTAATATTATTATTATTTTCAAAATAACCAACTCGATTCATGAGCAATTCGGGAAAAAAAAAATTAAATTTGACCAAACTAAATTAAATATCAAATCATAAATATTAAGTGATTATGAAGTATAATAAGTAAACTATACAGTGACCGGCAGGAACTTAAGATATGATTGTTTTAGGAAAAAATAAGCAGAATAGAACGAGTGCATGAATTTATAAATCATAAAATTCATTTCAATTACACGAAAATGGATTTACTAAATGTTTTGAACAAAAATCGTTATTATTCATTTTTTAATATTCCACGTACTTTGTTTCTTTCACTAGTCCTGAAAGCTTAGAAATAGAAAATGAAAATAAAGGACAAAGAAATAAGAAAAACGTACATAACTAGTGAAGCTAGAATAGTGATAAGTTTAAAAATAAATATATCTTGAAATACTCACGCAATGGTCGTCTGCGCAAAGTTTCTCCTGGGACACGTTACTTTTGCTTAGTATTCCACAATGTTCCCAACACTGAAAAAAAAAGTATGGTTATTAACATTATAGATATCTATGGTCTACATATATAATTACACATATATTCTATTATTAGTATGTTTCAACCACTAAATAACAATATAGAAATTTAAATATGAAATTGATATTCACATTATATAATGGGAGTAGACAGCTCATTGGTAAGGCACTGTGCTAATAACTCTAAGGAACAGAGTTGGAGTCCAGCTGTGGCAGATAAATATTATTTACTTCAGTGTAGTCGTGAGTCAGACCTGTAGGTTCGGAGCTCTCTGGGGTCCATCCAGCTTCATTAAGTAGGTAGCTAATTTAGGTGAAAATCTGGCGGTCGAACTTGATTCTAACCAAACCACCTCCTTGCACAACTGTTGGTCTATCAACAGTACTTCCTTACTATGAAGATTTAGTGGTACAGATTTAATTTATTTTTTTTAAATTAATTATATTAAATTTATTGTGAATATTATTATTTATATCTATTGTTTTTCCACAGTAAGCCGGTAATAATGATATAAATAACATTTATAATATTTAACATATTATAAAAACTTATAATATTTAATTATTATAAAAACTTTTTTTGGCAAATATTTTGTTATTATGTAAGGTTCTTTTGTTAAATATATTATGTATTATACTATAAACTGTATTAAAAATAGTACTGTGGAATTGTTTTTACCCATTTTTTCTAATTTCAGGCAGCTGGTCAACACATTTGTTGTGTGTAATAAATATATTTAATGGAAACAGATTTAAAAATTACTATTTTCTAACATTGTCAAATACTATCCGTACTTACAATGAATTAATGGGAATTTTTAATTTTAAAAACTGAATTCTTTAAAAAATCAATATAATTATGTTGGATTTAACACTCATAATGTACTTAATGAGTATACTATGATGCAGGAGAAGGAAGAGAACTAAGAGTCACTATTTAATAAGAAAATTAAAAGTGGATAATAAAAGAATATATATATATATATGTATATTAAAATTGTAAGTTGTAACTACAAACTAGAATGACAATTTTGGGACAGTTTTAGCATAGGTTTCTTAGTGTTGTAAAAATATAAATTCCTCTATTTAAATAGAAAATATATTTTAAAATATTAAGATTCAAACAATTGAATTGAACCGATTAGTAGTTACTGTAGACATATAATAATAATATATATATTTTTTTAATAAATGTAATATTGCATTAATATTTCTTAAGCATATTCACGTTTTTTGCCTACGGTATAGGTTAGCAGAGCTTGATGCGAATTATTCTCATAATTCATAAGAAATTTATGCCCGCACTAAGCGGTATCTGGTTGATCCTAACAATGAAACTTTAATCCCTCTCAAAACGAAGCCCGATTTTAAGCCCCCTCTCACCGGTCGCTATTATTCTTTTCGGAGGAAAATTATTTAAATATTAAGTCCGGAAAGGTGTCAAACTCAGCCGGGAGGGAGAAAAGACCACTTGAGCCCGTGTTACAGAACCCCTGTTGAATATGAATGCTGGTCTTTGAATATTTTCCCCGAGCTGGCAGATTATTTCATTATTATTATCAGGCAGATTCCCTCTTCCCTTGCTAATACTTTTTGTTTTAGGCGGGTCCGGGTGGTGGTAGCCTTTGTTGCCCGCATGGTGGCAGAGTGTTGCGGTACTGGCTTTCGAGGCGCCTAAGCGAGGAAGGAACCTCACGCTTACATACACACTCACACTTATACATAATGTAACTACCCCTATGTCTAGCATATTATTATAGATATCTGTTATTATTTATAAATAATGTACAATAGGTTTAAATAAGTCATTTTAAAGTAAAGAAAATAATATTTATCTTGGATGAATTAATTTAATTTATCAGTTGTTATTGCGTACTGCAATGCAATATTAGTATACATATTTACAATTTAATTAGTGTTTTTTTTCCACTGAGCTTCATTTGTTTACTTTTTATTTAATCTTCATATCCTGCCTTTAGGTCAAAAATTAAAAAATTGTAGTTTTTTTAACAACTCCAATCCAGATTACTTAAGTTAGTAAGTCGCTATAATGCTTTATTGGAATTATATGTTTTATAACTTGGTACAAATTTAATATATTTGACAATTGACATAGTGCAAATTAGATGTAAAAGAGCGGGACGTAGTACTCCTAATCCGACCAAGATAAAAAAAAAATGAGCACTATTATGCCTTAATTACTGACATGAAAGTAGGATAGAAGGGAAATAAAATTTACTATTTTATATCTTTGTAAATTTGTAAGAAAGTAAGTGATACCAACTTATTTCATAACATCCTATATATAAAATCCATATTTTTTTGTTCGTATTGATGGGGCTTTTTACTAAATGCTATTTCTCCAATAGAAAAAAGTTATGAAAAAATAGACGTTTTTTGCGCGTAGCTCAGAAAGTATATCTTTTTTTTGTTATAATTATTCCAATCGAGTCGTCTCTTTCCGAAATATTACTATTTTTTTTACCTATATTTTTACTTTTTATAATGTCATTTACTGTTATAAACCAAATTTATATAATAAGCAATCATTGATCCAATATGAAAATAACTAAATATATTAATTTATATCAAATTTTCAATAAATCTATCTACATCCCTAAATCTAGCAATTGTGAAGATTTGCATATATAAAAAATAATTTTTTTTTGCTATTCTATAAAACGAATTAAAAATTTTAATGGTTAATTTTCACAAGTTATTTTATGTTTATAAATGTTTAGGACGTACAACAAGAGCCGTTTGAGGCCGAAGTAGTTGCGGCGTCGGTCATAACAACTTTCAATTCGACATAAGAGAGTGAGAAAGGATTGACTTTTATTTCGTAGTGATCCCTCGGAATAAAAACTTGACTCTCCCATTGTGTTTAGAATAAGTTGGTTACCAATATATAATGGCAACCAACAATATAAATATTTGTTGAGATAGAGGAACCTGGAAAAAGTAGCGGTGATCTAGTGGGGCTATTTGTGCGATAGGAACGGATCACAGGCAATACAGAACAGCTATTAAATCACGCGTAATGCTCTCCTGGTAAAATATTTCTACCTCTTATTGTCTTGGGAATTTCACTTTATCAGCTTCTGTCTTCGAACCTCGTACTATTCTTTGGCACACCTTTTAGATGAGTTATCGAAGGGTTCTATGCCGGGCAAAGCAGAATAAATCCTTCGAATGATAAAATAATAATCGGAGAGAAAAAAAAATTGAACATATACCTTTAGTTGAACATCAAATTAACTTCAACTACCTCTGTTTTTTGTCGTTCTATTGTGTTTTTTTTTATTGTATAACACCGTTATTCCAATATATTTGCCTATGTAATATTTTAGAATATGAAACAGCAAATAAGGATCGTTGAATTTTTCAAAAGTGCTCCACAGCGAAATGGGTTATCAAATATATGCTCTGGGCCCTTAAAATTGGAAACTATTTGATAGAAAATGATAAACGAAATCATTTATTAAAGGAAATAACGGATTACCGTTGTATGTTTTGTTTTTTTAAAAGATTTTAAGAATAAAAGTATAAAACATTAAATCTTTATGTTTTAAATTATTTACCAAACATATTAATTAATTATAAATCATAAATATTATATTTTATAAATCATGACTAAAATATAGATAATTATTTTTCTGAATTTTAAAAAAACAAATCTTTCTATACCGAAAGCTTCATATAAATTATTCTCTTCAAAAACACAAAAAATGAAAATTATCTTTTAAACAGCTAGAAATTAATAATTATTTCTCTGAAAATTTTGTATTTTAATCTATATTTTTAAAATTTTAAAGACAAATCTTTCTATGTCAAGAGAAAAAAAAAAGGTTTTTAAAAATTATCCTTTTCAAAAAATACAAAAGACAAAAATTGCCTTTTGAAAACAGCTATAAATTAAACAAGCCCCACTTATAGTGGAACTCTGCAATTCTAAAAGAATTCTAGTTTTTCCCTCGATTACCCTTCCAGTTTCTTGACGTTCCTTCACGAAAGATCCTTTAAATATCCAACAGTTCGTGGATGAGCGAATATAGACCTATTTTTGTCCTTGGGTGGTTGTGAATATTAATAAGTTATTTACCTGGTGAAATTGGATTGTTATCTTTCAAGCCATCTTCTTTTCCATGCAACTCTTTAAATATCCAAAAAGGAGTCTGGAGCCTGGAAATAGGGCAAGACTCTTCTTATACGGAGACCCAATCCGTTTCAACAATACAACGTCACAACCATTGTTTCTCGACTACTTATTTAAATATTTCCAATAACGGATTTTATTCCATTAATTATACTATTAATGTTTTAATTAACTATTATGTAAAACGTAAAATGTTAATTTTTACAAATATATCCTGAATTCATTTATAAAATTTAAAATTGAGTAGTCACGATTATACTACTTAAAAACCAACATGATAATCTTAACATTTTAAAATAATAAAAAAAAATTAACTAAATATTGGTTACAAGAAGTACGGAACATTGGTGCTATAAACATGTTCGTTTAATAACAGTAATATATATTATTTTGTTGAAAACATCAAAAAGGTATTACCAGAAAATGTGTATACCTGTTTTTTAAAAAAAAAAAATAATTAGGGCACTTATACGCAATAGTAGTACTTGCAAATTTTGGCAAAATTCATTAAATATAAGTAATATGAAAATCATATTTTATTTGGTGTATAATTTATACCTGTACTAGAGGCAATGAGGATGACTTTTTATTATTTCAATTTAAGAATGTTAATGATTAAATTTTGACGTTTTGAGATATAAAAATTTGATTAACAAAATAAGATTACTTTTAATTAGTAACACAAGGTAGAGTATAATATAGGAACATGTGTGTTCAAGATAACAGAACAGAACAGAAACAGGAACTGCTTTAACGTGTCGTAACTGCTAGACAGCAGATACACCATTTTGACGATTTACAGATGGTTAGCACTGCTGACTACATTGTTTTGTCATCTGAGCGATTGTCTGGAGCGCTAGGATATACACCATCATTCCAATAATTAGTTTAATGTATTCATAATTTATTTTTAAAATTATACAATTTTAAAAAAAGTGGAGCTACACCACTTCGGTTATGGTTCATACAATTTTTACATAGTTTTTATACTTTTTTTTATGTTTTGATAAAATATTACAATCTGGCACACATAGATGAATATCAATTCAAGCATAAAAAATGAAGAAAGAAATATAAAAAGTCGATGATAAAATATTAAATAAATTAAATGATTTATTGTGTTTAGAATACGAAGGCATGTATAGAAATGCTTATATAGAATTATGTTTTTAGGATGGTATTCTCGAACGAAAGTTTAATAAAATCAAGGTAAATTTCGAGATATTGTTAGAACCATCGACAAGAAATTTCTCTGTAAATTATTACCTAATGTCTTGGTATTGTCTAACAGTTAAAGATTATATTTATCAGACGTCGGTGAGTACGTGACTCACATAAGATTAAGTAACAATCCCGCCGAAGTTGATAGTCGCGCTTGGGAGAAGAGAAGGAAGGAGGGCGCCGATGAGTTGGCGCGGAGTTAGCTATTCAGCCTTTGGAGGATCCTTAATGCCCCACTACAGGGGAATTAATCTATTATTTACTGGTTCTCCAGGGATCCCTCCTCAATTATTTAGGTTATGGAGCTTCTTCTAAGGACTTCGGTTTTCTCTTGTTGTCGGCAAGGAAGATTCCGCCTACGCTGAAACAGAATATCCCTCGAGTACTCTACATTCCAAGGCTTATGACGAAGACAAGATAACTCATTAATTATAGAGTTGACTAACCTTTGATAGAATTGATTATCGGATTCACAAATTATAAGAAGATATTAAACTGTGAGTTTCGTAGCTTTTCTCAGTAAGACGAATTACTAAATGTTTGAAAACCTTATTTCATCAGGTATTTAGTTATTAAACACCAACCCATCTCTTGTAACGGTCATAGATAGATATAGTTCATTATTATTTAAGAGAGAGAGAGATAATTACTTTATTCATCTATGCTGCCTAAATACATCAGGTTGCAATATCACACAGCATACTTATCAATCCGTATTCGAACATATATAAATAACATATAATTACATGGTATCATACGATATAAAGAAAACAATTTTTTTCCCCCACAGGTTTCCTTCTACAATCAATTTCGGGCTATACACAAAATAGAAATATTTCAATTCATTCCTATTTTCTTTCCCATTTCTGCTCCCCCAATTTCACCATTTCAGAATTTTTTAATTCACCCGCTAAACAAATTCACTATTAGACGGCAATGTGAGATCAGAGCATCATTTATAGTCACAGCAGTAGATCAATTTACCAAAAACAAACAAATAGATACATTTTACGAGAATAAGACCAACACATAGATTCAAAGGAAAACACAATAAAAAGCCGGTTACAAGAAGCACTTGAATGGATAAAGAAGTTATAAAAAAATATATA
>NW_027104700.1:114015-119824 GCF_000696795.3 Halyomorpha halys | reverse complement strand
CCCCGATGCTAACACCTAGGCCTTCTAAGAAGCTCCTTGTTCTATCTGGTATTGTTCCGCGAGATCCAAACCAGAGGCCTCTCACGGTGAACTCTCTCTCTCCGAAGGTCTCGCGGAATTTTCCTTAAGGAAAGGGACGCATTTTTCATATATTTTCTTTTTTACCCTTTCCACTCCACCTTCCTGTTCGAGGTATTTACTTTCAAATCTTACCGTCGGATCCAAGACCAGAGCCGTGTCTCGGACTTTTGCAAATGCGACAATATCGGGATATCTTACGGATCCGTGGTGTCAATACAATAGACCATCTCGAAGCAGGTGAAGTATTTTCTTTCAAGGAACTTCAACTCTTCTTTGACCCTGTGGTGCCGGCGTGTTATAAGGAAGGAGTTGTTGGGGCACGAATGAGGATCAATCTAACAAGGAGATTTGATTAGATACAATAGCTGATCGTTGCACACTTACTTTCCAATTGTTAATAACTGAAAACTCAAGATTAAAATATAGGATAGGGTGGGGGTAAATCTACGGCACAAATACCGTTTTAAATTTGAGCGCCTAGGCTCGAAAATTCTCAGTATTTTATATCTTATTTGATACATCTTATACTTTGAAATGGAGTACGTTTATTACCGATACTACTTTGTGAACCACCTTTACTACCTCAAAACTAGTTATCATAATTATTGGCAAAACAAAAAAGTTTATTCTACCATTTAAAATTGAAGAAAAAAAAAAAGTAAAATTTACTAATTTGTATGTTTCATTGCGCTTTGTTCGCATGAATATCAATACAACAAGTTTTTATAAGAACGATTTTTTTTTTAACCCTATTTGGTTGGAGTAAACCTGGAAGTGGTTGGGAATTTTAATAAATTTAAAGTATAAAGAATACAATTTTTAGGAAACCTAACGTTTTTACACAATGTACGTAAAACCAGCTGTTTATATTTTTGACAGTACTAAAATAGTGTTTTATAATGAGGAATTACTGAAGGCCATAGCTCATCTAATAGAATTTTATATCGCATTTGCCTCACTCCAATTTAAATGATCCCTTACATTCATTATTTTAATTAAAAGAAATAATAATCCCAATACTAATGAATTAATACCATAACTGCTAGAAAAAACATGAAAAAAATTCTTCCTACTGCGCAAATATTTATAGATTTAAAGTTTAACTTATAAAACAAAAAAAATATCTCAGAAGTATGTTATTTTTTTATACAAATTTGCTATATCTTTTTAACATTATTTAAAAAAAATCATAACAGAAAGTTGCCGTTATCTTAAGATTAACCTATTTTTATTTTTATTTTAATAATACGTAAAATCCTTGATGCTCCTTATTACGTCACAAATAAACTCATTCATAAAGACCTTAACATCCCATTCGTTGCAGATTTGACCCAAACCAGATATGCGTCTTTTTATTCCAAACTCCTTAACCATCCTAACCCATTAATTCTTAATCTTTCATCCTTAACAATCCCTGATAATCCTCCGAGGCGTCTGAAAAGAAGATGGCCACGAGACCTTCTAGTTTAAATTAATGTTTGAAGTACCACTAATGGGTGGTTCCTTCCCAAGATTTTCAAGTGTATATGAAACATACTACATATTTACCTATTGTATTATTTTGTACAGTTGTTAATTACAATAAATAAATAATTAAAAAAAATTTTTTTTAATAATATATGATTTACCTATTAATTATGAATTGATATGAATGTTGAATATTAATCATTATTTTTGTTCAAAATATGACGTTAGTAAAATAAGTATAGTTGTTTAAAAAAAATCTAAACAATAACAAATAATAATAAAAGTTGTTATTTAATAGATTGAAGAATGGTCTGGTTGGAGGTTTCAGTGTTTGAAACTTGGATTAACATTACTTTATTTAATGTAAATAATATTAACAGAATCTAAAAGTTCTGTCGATGAGATAATATTGGCTAGTTAATTAATTTATAATTATTAATTAATGTGGAGGTTAGAAAGGATTTTACTAGATGGGAAGGCACACCCTGAGTCGGTAAATTGTTTTAAAAAATGCTCCACCGGTGGACGATACGTCTCAGTCGTTTGTAATGGCTTCATTTGGGAGGGACTCATCTCATTTAGAACGTCTCCTCTCCGACTACTTATCACGGGGAGGGTAAGTAATTTGAATTTAGAGTGGCCCGGGATCCAGGGCCACTAAAAGATTATTTATAACGATTTGTTGCCGCCAACTTGGGAGCCTTCATAAATAATACCAGTTTCCTCAAAGTACTCCAATGTCTTCTTGACCTTTAGATGGGATTGTGCCTAGCAATGAAATTATAATAAACTATAAAATTATTTTTCAAATTATGGAGAAGATGGTCAGGGGTGCAGTTACAAGAAAACAAAAATAGTTAACAACTATTTATTTGCCGACGTTTCGCCCCACTTTGTAGAGCTGTTTCTGCTCAGATCAGTACGAAACTGCCTTTGTTCTGTATGGATCAAATCTCATAATAAATCAATCAATTTTTTTTAGAAAGTATTTATAATTTACAATTCTGTTAAGTGAGTTTAAATATATAAGAACTTACAAAAACCAGAAAGATACTTTCCATAAAGGAGGAAACGTTTTGTGAGAAAAAATAAAGTCAGGCTCATTTTCAACGCCTTTTAAAACTCCAATACAAATTTTTAAAGAAATACAAAAAAACTTAAATTTATTGAACAAGACTTCATTCTTATTTATTTCTTTTGCTGATGCCTAGCGATCATGTAAATATGAATATTTAATATAGTATTATATTACAACCCTTTAATCCGAATTTCTGTTCTTCCAATCCTTACCAAAATCTTTTACAAGTACTGAACTCTAGGGCTCTCAATAAGTTTTAGTGGTATAGATTTTGCTTAAAATCACTTGATACATCACATCGTCAGTAGCAGGGACATCGGGTCACTCAATGTTCATGTGTTGCGCCAAGACCTTCACTGAGAATTTTACTAGAGAGAATCTTCGTTTATTGTCTCTTGCACTCTTTGATATTCGGTTTTCATTATTATATATCTCTTGGAGTTCCTGAGTAAAAACGAGACGCCTCCTACCGTATTGGTAGATGGATGTCCTACACTACACGACCTATTGTACGCAGTACATTGTCTAATATACAAAATAATACTGCGACAGAAAGTTGGTTTATTTAACATATCCATGGGATTAGAAAATAATTTATTAAAGCCCTTCCAATTTTTAACTTGTTGATAACTCTACTGGAAAGGGCAGACTATGGCGTTTGAACAAACAGTGAGCTGCCCCTCGAATGCTTGCAGTTAGAACTGCATTGTAGGGCCAACCCTTTCCGCCCATTCTCTAAGGCAAGCCCTCAATTTTTAATTAGTTACTTCCCTGCATAAATGCTCTTTAGCTTGGTACTCTGGGCTCTTAAGTGCGCTCCTCGCCGTCTTCGTATGTCCCAGGATACTCTTGCTAATTGGCTCGTGTTCGTATTCCATAAGTCATCTGCATAAATTACTGATACATAACCATCCGTTTGTATAATAGTATATTTAGCCTCGTAGACGATGTTTTATATCATTTGATTAAATAATCTCCTAAGCCAGAAGCCTCTATGTATATATGGATACCAAATGCATTCTTTATGTCTGACCATATCATATATGTACATATTTTTATAATTTTTTAGTTGCATCAGTTAATCTAGTGAAGAAAATTTACTAATGATGTTAAAAAGTCAAGTTTATATATTTTCAATTTTGTTTTGACATACTTATTCTAAATACCTTTTTTCTGTTTTGCGTTATTCACTTATACCTGTAACTGTCGGGATACCGTGACTTAATTCATACTAAGGTTTGGGCGCAATCAATCACCAAATCCACAGGAAATGAAAAATGGATGTGTGCCTTCTTTAAAGCCTCTGGAATAAAAATATGGTGCCCGAGTAAATACGATATAGTCTAAGGAACGAAAATTAATGCATAAGTTGGTGAATATATCTTTGAATTGACTTTTCAAATCTAAATTTGCGTGCTTCTCAGATGACTAGAACTTATTTTATTAAAGAATACCCTAAAAATTGTCTTTACTTTTTCAGCTGGAAATTACCAGCCACACGAAAAGCGTTATGCATACGTTTGTAAATATAAAGTAAATCTGATACAATGTGTAAAGAAAAAAAAAATATGTATTTTAAAAAATCAAATTTTTTTCGAAAAACGATGATATAATATAATTTTTTTTGGCAACTACCGTGGGAACCCCCTATATCTACAAAAGAGAACTATGAACAGAGGAAAAAAAAATGTCCAAAGCGATGCTAAAAAGTGATTTACATTATAAATGATATTATTAAACCAAAAATAATCAATAAAAAAAGGATTAAAGTATGTGGTGAAATATTAAATATTTTTTTCTTGAAAATATAAAAGGTTCATATAAAGCATTGGTGAATTGAATAACACTTTTACAATTAAATAACGTATTCTAAGTTCACGTTGTTATATCGGACGTTCCAACGTATATCAAATTCCGGAGTTATACATCAATTAAGGTTTGATCGAAGCTAATTAAAGCGAGTGCGAAGGTCAATTAAAGGATAATTAAAAACAAACAAAGTTCAAATTAATGTATCTGTAGCATCGTAGACTATATAAAATAAATATTTATGCCACGGCCGCAGTTCATTCTGAATCGATCAATGAAATTTATTTTTCCAGGCCACCGAAAGAATACCGACACTACAAAATTAAGATTTGCTCTATTTTTTTAAGCTAGTACTATGGATCTAATGGTTTGTGTTATGGATTCGTATTGACGGTTTATTTATTATTCCACATATCGTTTAATTTTTAAACTTCAGAAATATGGAACAAATAAATTAGGATCATCGCATTTGAAATAAGAAAAACATCGAGAAATTTAACTTAGTATAAATTGGCCAGTGAAGGTCGGATATTGAGTGGAAGGAGGAATTTTACCTACTCGTATACTGCGACCACTCTTTATTGGAAAATAGGAAAAAGAAGATGAAAATGCCAGATGAGATGACTGGGAAGTAATCAGGAAAAGTGAAGTGGGGAGGACATATTTTCCCTTCTCTCTTTATTCAATAAATAAATAGATTAATATTTCCAATTATTTGATGTTGATATGAGCAGCCTGCTGAACCCCATTTTATGGAGATCAAATTTAATAATTTGATTAAACCACCGCTATTCCAATATTCCACTGGTTACTATATTTTCTCGGCACAGATATAAAAGTGTAAATATATATGTATGTAATTATTTCTTATTGGTTTAGGAAATCTAAGATGTGTTTAAACGTTTCAAATATAACTTTTATAATACATTTTAAGGGGTAAAATATCGTTACTGGTTTATCGTGCAATGGAACTGGAGTAGAGTGTCATGTTTTACCGCCAGCACACACTCACACATAAACAAAATAGAGATATATCTAACATATATAATATTAAGTTTCTTTTCGGAAATTTCAATTAAGTTTGGGTTTCAGGAGAGGGTTTCTAAGCCATTTGAGTTAAAATTGGTGAATTCCTCGTCTCATTGTCTTAAATATATTTTTATTCATTTACACCAATTTTAATGTAGGTGATACATCTGTCACCCCAGTGAATATGTGGTTAAGTCGAATTTTGGTCAAAATGAGTTGTGTTGTCTAAGAGAATCACAGAGGCAACATCTTCATTGTGCATAAGTGTCTAAGTCAGTCAACGTTTTAAAACAGAGTTATTGCGATGTGTTTTTTTCAACGGTCGGTGAACAATTAGTTAACTCT
>NW_027104700.1:100472-113850 GCF_000696795.3 Halyomorpha halys | reverse complement strand
AAGTACCACCAATGGGTGGTTCCTTCCCAAGATTTTCAAGTGTATATGAAACATACTACATATTTACTTATTGTATTATTTTGTACAGTTGTAAACTACAATAAATAAATAAAAAAAAAACAAAAAAAAAAAAAAAACTTTAAAAGTTGTCCCCTGAAAAGTAAGGAATTTTGACTTAACCACATAATCACTGGGGTTACAGATATTTAAGACAATGTGTGTTATTGATATTATAAAAAAAAAGTATTCATGTCATTATTTTATATATATATATTTTAACAAATTAAATTCTATAAAAGTTTAATGGGTGATTTATTAATTAATCTAACAAATTGAGCTGCAAGAGAAGATAGCCCTCCAATATAAATAAATGCTGGCCTAATATTCCTAGCACTGTTGAAAAACATTTTACTACCATTTTAAAATCGTTTAAGCTATTTAGTGTTTACGTATCCACTATCTCCAATAAAAGAATGTTGAAGACACGCTTTCTTCAATCAATACTTTATTGTTTATAAAGTGCTGTTAGTAGGGCTGAAACTAATAGCTAAAATTGCTATGGAGTCGACCCTTATTCATGAATGAATCATTGATAAATAAATATTGTATCCATGACAATTGTAGATATTAGTTTCATGGTTGCCCAACTCTGTGTACAGAACATTTATCTGGCATGAATTTAAGATTTCGAATTATTTCAAATATATGTGTCCACCATCATCGTCAACAATTTCAATTCGCGTTATCCCTGATATATCGGCTTTAGCTTCCAGGATGTAGCCCTGCCCTTAGTACAGCTTTAACATCCCTTCGCACATCCCTTAACCCTCCTAGTTCCTTCCTGTGGGACAGACGTTATTAACCTTGGTAGGGCACGCGGTGGTTTGTCCACTATCAAACGGCTACCGAGCAGCTACCCTCCACCAGAATTAATTTAAATTCCATTGTATCCCCTCATAGCGAAGGGTTCGGCTCCGACAAAGGGCAATGCTCAGTGACTCAAAGATGCCGGCGGAAGTGGACCATAGGGGTAGGACCAAGAATCGCTGCTGCACAGATCAATGCAGCCATTGTTAAAGTATAATGAGCGCTAATTGAACTGCCTTATGCTTTAATGCATGGCATTTTAAGAGATTCCATTTCATTATTGTTTTGTTGGTAAGGGTTAAATGCATGACAAAGGATGTGACAAAAATTCGATCTTATTGGTGGTTCGTAAAAATATTTAAAAATTAAGAATACTCTATATTAAGAGTATTCAGTAAGTCATTAGTGTATTATAATTAATTTTATGAATCACCTTTGTTATTTTCGAAGGATTGGTTGAATAACGGTTTTTAAATAATATATCGAGAGGCGGCTAAATTATTCTGGATAGATATTAGTTCTGAAAACTTTATTCATATTCTATTCGATATTTATAGCTAAATTAGTTTTGTTCTGACTGATGGAAAATGTTGGCTTCCGTTAAGATTTAAGATAAACTAAATATGTAATAAATAATTTAATTTCTATCCATTTTAGTCTTAACACATTTTATTTTTCTGACGTTTCGGCCAATCCGGCCATCCTCAGGGACAATCTAATTAATACAATTTTGGAATTGTATGATTTAAAAACTCTAACTTCATGTAGGCTATTCTGTCAAGGTCAAAACAACAATTTCTAATTAGTCAATATTCACATTAAAACCAAAATTAAAATCATTTATCACAGTCACTATAAATTAAAACTTGAGGTTGTGATAAAGTTTTAACAAATGGTGACTGTGATAAATGATTTTAATTTTGGTTTTAATGTGAATATTGACTAATTAGAAATTTTTGTTTTGACGTGGGCAGAATAACCTGCATGGAGTTTTTAAATCATATAATTGCAAAATTGTATTAAGTAGATTGTCCCTGAGGATGGCCGGATTGAATGAAACGTAGGAAAAATAAAATGTGTTGAGACTAAAATGGATAGAAATTAAATTATTTATTTTTAAAAAAATTTACCAGTCTCAAGAAAGTTTTTAAGAGTATAAATTAAAAATGTAATTTTTCTATTATATGGTATTTTGTTCCGTACATTTAACGAATAAAAACATGCCTAATAAGTATGTATATACTGAGTGTGCACAGGTATGTAGTTGGAATTATTTTTTAACGTTTTGCAATTTTATCACACGATTTCACTATTCCTGATTTTTTTTTAGTGCATATTTAAAATTTCGATGCTTAACTCCTGAATGGGTATTACTATTATATAAAACCCCCTCATTATCAGGAGCCCCCATTCTAAATTTTTTTAAGAGTTTGAGAAAAAAAAAACTCAAAACACGATTGAAATATTTAATTACATATTCCAAATACATTTATTTATTATTTTTATTGAATAAAATTATCCATTCGTATTAGTTCTAATCCTGCATTTTGTGTTAGCTATAATAGCCCTGGATATATAATTTTCGATAAATGGGATTTTATTTAATGCTAAATAGTCAAGAAACCAATTATCTGATTCCAGATCTTTTTCTTTCAAATGCTATGATTATTAAAATTTGAGAAGAAAGGATGGGGAAGGACTAACTCAAATCAAATATTATGCCGGTAAGAAGATGAAGTATTTTGTTTCTTAACATTTAATAAACTCCCCTTTATAATGTTTAATAAGATTTTAGGGAACCGACTCTCTCCCCGTGGAATATAACATGGAAAATTGCCGGCTAAGAAAGAGTTATTCTGCAGGGCCATGGGTTGAAGAGATATTGCTCGCCCCATCTCGGCCGAATATAACTCAACTCACTAAATTTATTAAAACACTTAAAACTAGGCCATTTAAAATTCATTCCAATCCTTCATGTATTACGGCCCTTAGTCTGGGAATGCCCTTCTCTCAATTAAGACTTTCTTAATTAAAATTCCGACAAAGAATTTCCTCTGGAGGAATTTCGATATTACTTTCTCCCAGGCAGTGTGTCAGCGGGGCCAAGACTTCTTCCCTCTTCGGGGGGCAGATTCCAGGCTCTTAGCGCTTCCAACCACTATCATTCCACTATTGTCTCTTGCGCTTCAAAGCGACATTGTCTCTTAGAATTCCATTTCAGAGACGGCTTATTTTTTTTCTCTTTTATCTTACAATTTCTCGTTTGACTAAATATAAAAAAGCTCTAAGAAAAATATAAATGATTAGAAGATGTCCATATTCTTCGAAAAATCTACTAAGGGCCAAACTATCATTCGAAATAGGGGTAGTATCTAATTTTTAGCTTTGGGTCGATTGGTCTTAAAATTTTATGAGAAGGTGTTCGGGGGTTGCAGTAAGCAAATAAACAAACTCTTATTTATTTGTGCCGACGTTTGGAAATTATTTTCAGGCCTTCATCAGGGCCAAAAAGAAAAATCGGGTAACAAAGAAAATAATAAACAAACACATTTATTAATATATAAAAAGATGAATTAAGTTGAAAGTAGTTGTCTAGTAACCAGAGTAGATAGTAGTAAATTTATAACAAAAAAGAAGAATGAAATTTTATAGAAGTAAGAATCATACAAAATAAATTATGAAAAATTGGAAAACAGTAAGTGTTGTAGAAATAAACATAATGAAAAGTGCGGAAGCAAATGTAAATGATAAATAATGGACCTGATATAATAAGATATGTAAATATTGTATAAACTGATGGAAACAATTTTATTTAATTTTAAGCTACTCATAATTAAAATTCTATTAAAGAGTTGGATCATTTTTTTCCCTTATCTTTCCATTTTACTTTTCAATATATATAGCATGTTCCTATATTTCTTTATTTGAGAAAAACGCTAAGGAAACTATAAATGCTCGGAACATTTCTTCTTTTATTAGTTAGGAAAAAATTATTAAGACCAAACAATTATTTTAGGTCCACCTAGTACTCGTACACTAGCACTAACAACTTATTGTAGATAGAAAAATAATAATGAGGCCGAAAACTTTTACAAAGGCTGAGATGCCAAAACAGTAGCGTATACTAATTATTATGTATGACATGTTACATAATTATATATTTGCTCAGTTGTTAGTAAATTAATATCATAATAAATCCATGTAAGGATCACAAAGAAGGAAATGACCCGTGGCTATCACCGTAATAACCATTTTTCAAAAGCACAGCGATCTGGCTAGGGATCGTGGGAAGAACCTATACCGTCGTGGCCGAGTATCCTCTTCTTTTTGTTTGTGTGTATGAACATTTTTCTCTTCTTTTCGAGTGCAGCCACGAACAAATGAGGAAGAGCCGGCACGATCCGGAGCACTAATGAGGGCAATAACTTAACAAATGGAAACAATAAAGATCGCAGTGTGTGCCTCTGAGTGACCCCTTCTCCCCACGCGGCGCCCTGGCTCACGATCCAACCGTACTTTCTGTTTTAACGTGTTGTGGTTCCGAGCTAAAAGCGAAATTTTTTAAATTCCAAGACCGAAATATAACAAATACTTTAATATTCCACAAATAAGTGCAACTTTTTATTTATTTTTTAATTGGCTTAAAAGAAATGGTTTCTCAATTATACATGTATGAATGGCTGTAAGTATTTGTCTTGAGTTTATGTATGTTGCAGTTGGCTCGGGTCTAAATTTTATTATAAATTATAACTTCAGGAATGGTTTTTTTTTCTCAGGTTAAGAGCTGTTCTATCATAGGTGTCGTTTAAGCCATCCTCGTCCTTACGCCAAAAATATTCCGTAATTTATAATATAAAGAAGATGAAAAAAGTCAAAAAGAACAAAAATAGTCAACAACTATTTATTTCGGACGTTTCACCTGACTTTGTTGAGCTTCATCAGGGCTGTTCATATTCATAGCTTTACAAACTTTTCATTAGTTTACAGTTTTAGGTTTACAGACTTTTTTTTCGTAATTAAAACTATTTTTGTTCATTTTGACCGCGACATTGGCCATCTTCTTCATACTTGAAAATATACGGTCAATTATTTATATATATAATTCAGTAATTTAGATTGATTATAATTCGTCTCTTGTTCTAGATTGTTTTTTATAAATCTAGCTGAAAATAACTACTGCTCTATTTTTGTTTTAAATTGCAAATTTATAATTATTATTTATGAATTTATAATTATTTATAAGTTATATGTTTCTATCTCATATTGTATAAACTAATACTTCACTTAAAAGTAATATGGAAAACCATTTAAATTTTTTTTTTTTTTTTTTTAAGAAACCGACGTTTTGGAGTAATCTTTCGTCTTCAGAATCTAATTTATACATTTTTAACAATACATAGTATTTAGTATAAATTAATGTTAACTGAAACAATAGTTTTTTTATCTCATCATGATGTTCTTGGTGTTAAGATTATATCCAGGAATGTCGTCGTAGGGTAGGGCAGAGATATTGAGGTTTCATTCCCTCCAATTATTTGAAAACCCGAGAAGTTAGAAAATTTGCGATTTGAGGACACACTTCAAACCGAGAAGATAGTGGCAAAGCTTAAAATTATGTACAGTGTACTCCCCCTAATTCGAAATAATTAGGATCAAGGGAGCTTTGATTAGCGAAAAACGTAACTTCATAAATAACAAATCAACTTCTCAATAATACAATTCCAAACCGTAGATAAATTTAATAAAAATATTAATTATATCCGACGATACAGAAACTAAGAAAATAACTACGCTTCTAAATTTGCTTAGATTTTATTTTAAATAAAAAGAATTGGTATTTTTAATCAAATTTCCAATTATTTTTAAAGTAGTTCGGATAATAGAATGGTACGGATTAGTGAGATTTCCTTATTTTGGAAAAGATTGTTAAGATTCCTCTACATATATTTGATTATGTATATTTATTGAAAAAGAAAATCCCTAACAAATATGTCCTTCTCTTTAGTTTTACAAATGGTATGTATTTATGTTTATCTTCTATTTATAGAATGACAAAAATTTATCCTTATTTTAAGGTTAATCAAAGATTTTCTTAAACCTCGTATTCCTGCTTACTTCTAAGAGGTTACATTCTAAAGTGTTTCTTCCTTAAAAATACATCAATAAGTACAAAGGACCTTGAAGACGATGTTAGAGAATACTGCAATGCGTCAGCAACACTCTCATATATGATACTAAATTAGACTTGAGATATCTTATTCTATGGTATATAATTATCCGAATAAAATTAAAGTATTTTCTCATTATTATTGTTAAGCCATAAATGTTATAATCCTTCCAGGCTGCTAATGAGTTTTAATATGACAAACATGGTAAAGTACAATTTCTAAAAAAAAAAATTGAAAAAATAGCATTTATGATCTTTGATGATATAATATAAAACAATGATATAATTGTCAGAAATTATTATGGTACAGTTTTAAATAAATTTAAGAGCTTACCAGCCTAAGTCTTAGGATTGCATCAGAGATACTAGTATTATTTTTAATCACACAAAAAAGTAAAAAAAATGATTAACTAATTAATAATAATAATGTGAACCATTAAAACCCATGAAGAGCCAGGGGTTCAGTACTTTGTAAGGAAGTAATGTTTTAAAAAAAATGGCCATACAAGCTCATTTTGCAAAATTAAACACCAGTTTTTTTCTTTAACTTAGTGTACCAATTTTATGAGGCTTGGTGGACCCAAGGAGAACTTCCAAATCCACAGGGGTGACTCACGACTACAACTGAATAAATTATTATCTTCTACAACCGGATTCGTACCCATGCCCTTGTAATTAGTAGAACAGCGCCTTAGCTCTGTGCCAAACCACTCCCTGATTAAATAATTATTAAATTTATAGTAAAAAAAAAAAACAACACAATATTTGATTGGCATATTGTTATATGTCTTTATTATCTTTTCGTATATTTCTAACATAGTTTGAAGTTTAGAACATTGCCAAAAACGAAAATTCTTGTTTCATGGCAGACATGTATGATGTAAATAAATGAAATATGAATAAGTAAGTTAGACTTAATGAAATATTCCAACAGATGATACAGCAGGGTGCTGAAACATTAGCCAACCTATTTTCATAAAGATCGAACTAGACCAAACTACTTTCATTCTTTGACTTGTTTCTGGTCCCCGCTGGAACATCAAGGTGCAATCTAAAACCGATTAGTAGACTTACCAAGAAGCAGTCGGGTTGGATGGCACAATCTCTGTCCTCAATCGCCGGAGACTCCAAATGCTGGAACAAAAAAGTTTTCCAATTAGAGATACACATTTTCTAAATATTATAATTTTAATATTTTCATATCATTTACTCAGAAACATATTAAAACAAGACTGGTCTCGTTATCAACTCCCACTTGAGTAAAAACCAGCTGTAATATTCATTAGACCGGAATTGGGGTATTGAATATATAAATAGGGTATTATTTAATATAAATCACCCCAAAAAATACTTATAATTAAGATTGTCATACTTAATTAAGTTATTTGTCATATTTATGATATTCCAAATCTGTCATACTTAAGACCATAGGTATTTAATATTTGTACATTTCAATTGAAACTGTTTAATATTAAACTACAATTTCTCACATGCAGTTCTCGAAAAACTATTTGAATATATCTCATGGCAAAAGTGTTTTAATAGTATGGCAGTAATATAAATATACGGTACTCCACCTAACCCCTACAGTTTTTCATAATATGATTTTAGTTATGAGCAGAGAAACAAACCTATAAATAAAGAACATTATACAGTTAATTATTCACTTAAGGCAAAGTTATTTAAAGTAGGGCGAAACGTCGGCAAACAGATGTTTATTAAATTTTTGTTTTCCTTTTACCGCACCCCTGACCATCCTTTTCATAATTTGAAATAATTTAGTAAAGCTTTTATAAATATATACTACCTGGCCGGACCCGCCCCACTAAGACCCCCACAGCGGGACGGTCCTATGTCACTTTTGAAATATTTGCTAAAAACGAGAAAATGAGACTTTAAGATAGTTTAATCGAGCAATGTTTTAAACGCTTGAAATTTGAAAACGGCGTGAATATTGAAATAGAATAGTTAATTTTATCGAGTAATAAAACAGAAGGATACTTTTCCCTACACTCAGCTCTAAGTGTGACTAATCCATGACAAACAAATTTTTAAATCATAATTAAATTTAAAAATAATTTTACATATGCTTTATTTAAAATAGCAGTTCTGCTATTCTCCATGGATGCTCATAATCATTATAAAATATTGTTATTTTTATGTAAAACACATATATTTTTATATAGATCATATTATCATTTCTTATCCTCATAGCTATAAAGCAAAAATGTGATGAATTTACATAAGAGCTAGGTTGTAAATCAAACAATAAATCAATTTTCACGGATACAGTAATCAATCATCAATGAACCATTAATAACTAAAATTAATTATTTTCAAGTATAGCTCTGGTTCATAATTATATATAAATATTTAATAATTCAAAACAATTTATATTGACTTATTCCAGTATTTATAAATTCACAATAATGCTGTTTATAGTAAGTTATTATGAGACTAGTCGCTATAGAGATGCTATTGCATCATTAATGCAATGAACCTCGAATGCTGTAGAATGGTAAAATCCGAGCGAAGGATGATAATACCAAGGGAGCTAACAGTCAAAGGACAAAGTCCGGACGGTTTGGCCGACTAAATTGGATCCACCATTCAGAGCTTAGAGTAAGCAGCACTGAATACCAAATATCTGGCCCACTCCCGCCAAAAACCGTTCTCGTCCAAAGGCAGGGAGGGATAGCTCGTAGCGAGAGAGAGCAGCCCTCCTTCCGTAATTCATGAGCGGATCTTGCGGACTTATCATAAATTGCAGGGCAGCACCTTCCCCCTCTGGAGGAGCCTTATTCCGAGCCATTTAGTTGTTCTAGCCTCCTCTCCTGATATCTAGCAGCTATATACTCGATATCTACTCTTGCCTCACCTCAGAGATATGGGGACGAATTTAAATAAAGTGACAATAGATTATTTATTTATTTTTTAATAATTTATTCATTGTTATTTACAACAGTATAAAAATATATACAACAAGTAAATTTGTTGTAGGTGACATAGTGACATAATACAAACATGTGGAGAATCTACCCACTCATAGAACTCCTATAACATTTCTAGAGGAGAAGATCTCGAGGTCATCTTCTTTTCAGACGCCTAGGAGGCATATTAGGTAATGAAGGAGAAGCCAGGTTAGAAACAAGTGGATTTGGGTGGTTGAGAAGTTTATCATGGAAGGAATGGTATCTGGTTCTGGCCAAATCGGCAACATATGGAACATTGAGGTCCTCAGGGATAGCTTGATTCGTGACAAAGTAAGGAACGTTAAGGATTTTGGATTGTAAGGATTGGATTCGGGAGGAATTTGATGGTTTAGTTGAAACCCAAAGCTCAATTCCGTATGTCCAGATAGGCTTTATAATAGTCATGTAGATCAGTCTTTTGTAATGGATTGGCAATTTAGACCGTCTGTCTAGTAAATAGACAAAATAGTGTAGTCGGAATCGACGAGCAGTTTCTTGTCTTTTTAGTCCTGTATGAGGATTCCATATCAGTCGTTTGTTCAGATGTAGTCACAATAGATTATAAAAAGAAATTGGAAGAAGCTGCTTTAAAAAACAACAGCCGAAATACTTTTTTTTTAAAAAAAGAAATAGCCATGATATTGGATTAGATTATTAATTTCTTTAAGTTATATGTTCTACTGGATGAGTTTCATTTATGTAATAACGACGTTTCGGGCTATCATCCCTTCATCAGGTATCTACATCTACCTTTGCATGAAAAAATAAATAAATATAACGCAATTTCTTTTTTATATTTAAAAGCAATTACCTGATTAAATTTATCTTTTAATATCACATTTCATGTTCTCCTTATTAGCATTAAATACTAAAAACAAACATGTTGCTGTCAATTATACAAAACATTAATAATTAAAAATTCCAATATAATTATAAATAAGGAGATTTAGACTCTAATATACTTACTTGAATCAGGTTATCATTACCATTGATTAGAAATAGATTGAATCTAAGTCAAATCTCTTCTACCATTGTTTAACAAAAGACGACTAATCTATTAACATTTTTTTAACAATATTACATAAACCACTAATGTATTAAATTTATTACTATAACCAATAATATTGGACATCATTGAATTTTTAAATGATTTACTACGTAATGTGTACATAAATTGTTGGTGTCTGTTTTAAAATTAATAGCGTTACCACCAATGTTTTTGTGATATATATTGTTTCTGTTATTTTTTTAAAATTTCTCGTGTTATTTACTATGTCTAAAATTTATGGATTTTTAAAACCAAAATCATGTTTGAATTTTATATTATGTTGTGCCAGTGCTGTTGTATTGATATTAAATGGATTGTTAATTTATATCTCAACTTATTAGTTTACTGTATAAGATACTTATTGCTTATGTTATTTTAGATACTTGTATTATTATCATTTGATTTTACGTTTAGGTATTACTATCTCTAAAATGAAAAATATCACTTTATTTATTTGATTTAGTTCCTAATATATTTGCATATTTTTAATTAGGTATTAAAGCTTAAATTCTCTAATTATTTTAAAGAAATAGGCATGATATTATATTGGATGATTAATTCATTTTTCTACTTATTCTATATAAGATATTTATTGCTTATGTTATATTAGATACTTATGTTTGTATAATTTGATAATTTTTTTTTAGGTATTACAGTTTTTAACATGAATTAAAAAATATCAATTTTACTTATTTGATTTAATTCCTAATATATATGCATATTTTTAAGTTGATATAGTAGCTGAAAGTTTTTAATTATTTAAAAAAATAGGTATGACATTGTGTTAGATACATATTACTTATGGTGTATTAGATTTTGATGCGTTCACCAATTAAAATGATAATAAATTATGATATCCACATATGAATATAAATTTGGCAAATGAAAATTTGTCTGAACAACTATAAATCAATTTATTTTAGCAAATTTTATGAAAACTACTACTCCTACGAAAATAAACGTCATAAACTACTTTATAGCACATTAAACTAGCTTTAATTTGAGTGTTAATTGACATCTGTACGTCACATAGTTCTTGAGATGTTTAAAAAAAAAATTAATGAAATACTAATCTTTCGATACATTTTTAAGAAATGCTGCTTTTTAAAAAGCTATATCTCGAGAACTATTCGACATAAATATTTTATATTATAATATTAGGACTAATATTTAAGCAAATTTTCTCTTCTTTAAATAATGTTATTTTAGATATTCTAGTGTTCTTGGTAGTTTTTTAAGATGTAGAGCTTGGAATGCAAGATTAATTATTTTTAACGAACGGGCACGCGGACTTTTTTGCCAACATCTGGCATTCTCCATAATTTTTCTTTTCTCTGATCGATTTGTTTAAAACATACATTTTAAACGAGAATGTCGATAATGAATTCTGGATAATAACTTCAGAAAGAAAAAAAAATCCGCAACTAACACTCGTTGTTGGACCTGCCTCCAGAGATGAAGGCCTGAAATTCTTTCCGAAATTCTGGTAATATATAATGTTTTTATTATTTATTTTTTAAACTGATCGCACCCCTAACTTTCTACTCATCATATATATTCATAACTATTAACTCATCACTAAATAGTTATATATTATTACTTGCCTACATGTATTCACTTCCTTTTGTAAAATAAATAATGAGTATACTTACAGTAAAGAAAAAAAAATCACTCAAACGTGAAGATTATAATAATAATATAACAGGAGGGTCCACTTTCTAAGAACATATGTCTGATGGCAGCCACTGAGAGGTATAATGAACGGTTTTACTGTGAATTGAGGCTGTGTTATAATTTAATTACTGTATAATTAGAGTTAGTTGGGTGTGTCCCCCACTACACAACGAGCGCTCTAATGAGCGGCATTACCTCGTTACACTGTGACACTTTAGTGTAATTAAGTTTTAGTGCGACTGATTATACCTGTCGGCTACCGGCACGGCTTTTAGACCGATTATTTTCAAATATTAAAGTCTTCAAAGGCTCATTATTTTTTTCCCTCTAAATTGCCAATTATACATAAAAACAGAACAAAAAAGATAAAAACAATGAATAGGGACTCGAACCTTCGATAGCTAACAAGGCCCTAATAAGTTCACACTAATTTCTGTCTGGGCCAGGGCAGCGGTTAGTAAATGCCTGGTTGCACGATTATAGGAACAGACAAAAGAATACAAAAATTAGAGCTATTCTCCTGTATTATACTGGAAGATTCAGATCAAATACAAAATATACATAATTTACTTTGAGTATTAGAATGTATAAAATGTCTGAATTAACTTTGAACATGATTTTTGTTATTGTAAAAATTAGGCTTATAGGTTGTTGTGTAAAATAATAGAAATTTAGGCGTTTTCTTTAACTTCCTTGCTGGGCTATGAAATAAAATCAATTATATATAATAAATAAAAATAAATGATAATTTTCTCAGAAGTTATTTATGTATTCATTTTAAATATTTTATAATTTTTTTTTTTTCGAAAACAATTTTACCTTAAATTGTACGAATCTTTAATTTCATAACCTCTGCTAGTAGTACAACAAAAATAAGACGACAATTTTGTTTGAAATTGCGACCCAAATCACATTAATTGGCTAATTAGTTAAAATAAATGAAAAACCGATAATTTTTAAGAATCTATAGTGTCTAATAAATAAATATGCTAAAACTAGTTACTAGTTGTTTAATAAACCTTTCATTTATAGATAAAAAATGCATATGATTGTATTCCCTAAACGAGGAAATTCATATTAATACATCGGTACTTTGTTAACAGAAGAGTGAATGTCCAAATATACCAATTTCGTGTTCATGCCACCCTATTAATTCAAAAAGTGGTTCAAAAAACCCTATTAATTCATTACGTATTAAATGAAATTAAGGCCAATATAAAAATCTTAAGAAAATTTCAAATTGGAAACTTGTCAAAGTCTCAATGTAAAGGTACTGAAACATCTTTTTCTCAAAACATATAAATTTTATATAATTTTAATATAAAAGATATTGGCCCTTTTTTTGCCAAGCTACATACAGATACATTCATATAAATATTTTCTAAAGTTGTGTATGTTTTAATTATATATGAATCAGTATTTATTATATTTAAAATTCTGTGTTAATCAAACTAACAATAAAAAAGTTTATATAATGACATGGTAAATTCCAATTCTCTGACTAAAGTATGAGGTCTCAATTCAAAATAAATTGTAAGTAAGTAACACATTTTCGTCATGTTTTTAATTTAAATAAGTAATTTATAATCTTTAAATTTCTTTCTTGAGACTGGCAATTTTTTACTAAATAATTCAACAACACTATCCAAA